>NC_044509.1:10184865-10479865 GCF_902362185.1 Chanos chanos
TATTAATTACAAGCTATCTGAAAACCATTAATCAAACGCACATTACTCCAGTCGTCTGCCGAAAGAAAAAAAAAAAAGAACTGCGTACAAACGATCATGTCAAAAATGATATTTTTTAAAAATATGTTGTTATTTCAATTATTTCAATTACCACTGTAATGCTTAATAGAACATATGTTAAAACTAAATTTGTTAAAATGTCAAAATTGTCAAGTTGCACAATGTCAGTTTATTGTGTAAAAGATGGGAGTTTTTAATAACTGAGAACAATCATCTGTGTCACCATGACGACCATAATTTATGTCGTTTCAGATTTGGTCCAGTGCCATGTCACATGTGTAACGCCGCGAGAATGCGGCTCGCGTCTCTACACTTCATTGAAAATCATAATCATTTTGTCATGTTTTGCATCTACATGATTTTTCTTTCTGATTAGATGAGATAATCTGATTTCCCTGTCAAGTGATATGTGAGGCGCTCATGGATAATCAAGTTTTTCTGGCGTGTATTTTTAAACGGCGTTTGGTTAAACAAAAGCAAATGAAAAGCTGGAGCGTATTCATTTCTGTTATGCTGTTTTTATTAAACTACCACCCACACTTCGTGTCTGTTGCCAAAGTTCATGGGCCGTTTCTTCGGGTCGGTTTGAACGTATGTATAAAAAAAAAAAAAAAAAAAAGTAAATTATGTGATGTTCCTCTTTAAGGGTTGAGTATTGCATTTAGTTCATGCGCTTAAAAAAAAATGTGACAAACTTGATTGAATAATACATTGAATTAAGCATGTGACCTCTTTGATTAATTGAATATGACGAGAGGGCAGAGGTATGCGTAAATTCAGCTGCACAAGGGGAGAAAAAACTTGCACCAAAGCCAAAATCTACAGTAATCGATTATTTGTGGTTCCTGATCACCTTACATGATTGAGAAAAAAACATCATCTGTGTTACCCTGTCGAAGACAGTGGACTGAATCATGTTTGAATTAGTTAACCTGAATTTTTACAGGTCATCGTGAGTTATATCTGCCTCTGTGCCATTACTTTGATAAATGTGTTGAATGAGCCGTGGAGACCTGGTTGAAGTTGAAGTTGGCTGGAGCATTAGGCTGATGCCAGCGTGTCTTGTTCCACCAGGAGCAGAGAGGACGCTTCTTGAAGTGGCTGGAAACGCAGGTGGACGGTGAGGGTACGCTGAAGTCGGGCAAAGCCCATCTGAAAGTGCTCCCATCTGGTGAGCACCAGACAGACCTGCCCCAGGGAGCTCTGGCCCTTCTCACCTCCTCTCCTCCACAGCACCTCTTGGAGCAGTTCAGCCTGCAGGCGTACAACCTCCACCTGCAGAGCCGAAGCCTGGGCCGCACGGTGCTCTACACTGAGGTCATCCCCACCACAATGGACCTGCTCGAAGGGTAACGTACCATGTCTCAGAGGGGCTGCTTATTGAAAGAGTGGAAGGAAAGATTTGTATGGGTTTTTTTTTTTCCTGCCTCTATCTGACTGAGTCTTGTGGCAGCTTGTTCTTTCAGTCACCCCGAATATAACTTATAGAGTTATCTCAAAAAAAGCCATCCTGAAATGGACGGTAGGGTTAGCCATCAGCGTGCTGATTGCAGTCTGTTTCAGGCATAGGGCACAGAGCTGTTCTCAGTGCTGGGAGGGTAAAGGGGGGGGGGGGGGGGGGTGGGGGGGGGGGTGACCGACCAAGCACTGAGCTGGAACTAATTTAATGCATGAATGACCTCACAGCGGTAGAGGCAGGCTGCACCTAATAGAGGCCTTTGTCTACATCTCCACATCTCACTGGGAACTTGCCAGTCAACAGGCAGGATCCTAGAAACAGGTGGGAACTATTAGAGCTGTCATAAAGTTTGAAAAATGGATTCTGGACCTGCGCTGAAGTGATTGGAAGTGACAGTGTTGTCATTAAGGTTGTAAGGTATTGAAAAAGGGGAGAACGACTGGACTGAGGGAGAGAAAATTAAAAAAAGAAAAAAAAAGTCGAGAGTTTGATTTCCCCTCCCTTGCTGATGAGTCTAATTTCCAGATGTCCCAATGTTACAATCTGGTTAAGTGATATTATTCTTGTATTAAGAAGCTATTTTTTCTTTCCTTTTTTTTTCCCCTTGCTTCATTTTTACACCAGTACTGACTCTATACATGAAGCTCTAGCCTCTATAAATGACTGTAAATAATAGACAATCATGGTTGCTAAGAAGGCTCACAGCTCTCTCACTCCAGTTTTCTCTAGCAGAATGTGTTGTCTAGATATGTTTTATCCACTTCACACCTCTGTTTTTCCCTCTTGACCCCTTATTGATGATAATGAGCCTCAAACCCAGCATGAGTCTTAGTAAGAGATTTTCTCTTAAGCTGATTTTCCACCACCCCCCTACACACACACACACACACACACACACACACACACACACACACACACACACAAATTTATGAAGAAATACAGTGCTTTAAGAACAAGGCGTGGTGTGGATGCTGGTCAGTCTAGGGGAGAACCTGACTATACTGTTTAAGGAATGTCATGTTATAGCTTTCAGTTGTCTTTGGAGACTTACCAGCAAACCTAGTTTAATAACTATTTCCTTGATTATTAAATGTTCATTTAATTCAAGAGGGAATATTTCCTGTTCAGGAACAGAGGGAGGAGTCACTGGCAGAGAGAATGAAGAAAAATAATGATCCTTTCCTTTAGTAGACGCATTCAATACTGAATATATACTTAGCAAATTACAGACATAATTGACCATAAATATTTGTGGTCAATTTTTACATCACATAATACATTTTTCCTTTTTAAAGAATTATAGAGGCAGTCAGTCTCCACTTTTTATTTTCTTGGAGAAATTGCTTTTCTAGATAAATATCCTGAAAGAGGCTCTCTGAAATGGAATGTCTTAAACGATGAATGCCCATTATTATACCTCTACAAACTGAGAGTATTAAGTTGAAGATCAAATTTCAGATTTTCAGTCAAAATTTCGATTCAGATCAGCCGCTTACACCATTTCAGTGTAACACAGGAAAGGTTGTTTTATTAGAACATTACGATTTAGTTATAATTCAGATCCTTAGAACCAATTCAAATGTCCGTGTCTTCCATTTTTGAATAGCATTTTATAGTTGTTTATTGTGTACACATTTTTTACACCCGCAGTTCACTTTATCAGGATTATTTGTAAAAAAAAATAAATAAAAAATCATCATTTTTTTTTCCCCCAAATGAAATCTTCAGTTCAATTCACATTGAGATTGCCATCGGTTATAGTTTGATTAATTACTAGGCCAATTTTCTGTGGACAATGGCAAGCTTTTCTCTTATTGAGGATAAAAGCTGGCTTTTGTGGCTTAGATTAATAAAAGCAGCATTGAATTGGGGTGTAAAGTGCTTTGGTAAGCGATGTGCTATGGACCCAATGAGGCCAGGTTATATTGACGGCTGGGCTGAGCTTGGAAGGATTGGGGGGGGGGGGGGGGGTGGCAGTCTGTTTGGCCAGAGTATTAGCGCTTTGTTTGACCAGCAGCAACTAATAATAGGCAGCCAGAGACAGAGGATAGTGTTCTTACAAGGTCACAAGCATTCTAGAATCCCAATGCCCCCACAAGGCCACTGGGCAGTCCAACCCCCCCCCCCCCCCCCCCCCAAAAAAAAACCTCAGTAGAGCTCAGTAGATTCCTCTCTTGTACCTGCTTCTCAAGCCTAACGGCTGTCCGTCCCTATACAAAGCTACTGTTGGCCTCTTTTGTATGGATGCTCCAGTCAACACCTTTCTTTATATATTTGTGTTTACATTATAACTGGTAACTTATAAGGCGCGATTGTGGGAGATGTCAGAACCTGTGAGTGTTTTGAGCGTCCAGACTGATTGATAACAAATGGTCAGGATAGATGACTTCTGTGGGGCTGCTTGGCAAGTGCTGATCAGACAAAGGGTTGAATGTTGAGTGTTTTGTTAAGGACAGTTGGCTGCCAGCGCTGTTGTTAACTGCATGGAAGTGTTTATTTGCTAAGCACATGGGAGCAGACGGCATGAGAGTGTGGTGTTTTTGGTCGATACCGCAGCCAGAGTAGTTTAATGATGCTTTTCCTGTTCTGGTAAATCTGATCCCTCTGCCTGCAGTGCTTTGCTTCCCTTTTGTCAGTCTCTCTAACTCTCTCTTTGCCTCTCTCTCTCTCTCTCACCCCCCCCCCCCTCTCTCTCTCTCTTTCACACCCCCCCCCCTCTCTATTTCTCTTTCCTTGCTTTTCACTTACTCCCACCCGCTATTTTTCTGCCACTTGACTTGTCTAAAGGTTATAGAAATGCACAGAGCTAATGCATCAAAAATCGCTTTGTCATTTCCAATTCAAATCACCTCAAAATACATTTTATTGTCATCTCTCTCAGATATTTGGCTTTACAATGAAGCATAACTCAGTACTCACTTTCATTCGTATGAGCGAGAATACATGGTGGACATACCTGACACATTCTTTTAAACAAGACTTTCAGACAAGCAGAGCAATATTGAAGACCGTTTTTTTATTAAAGGAAGGATAACACCTTTCTTTTTTTGGGAAATATGATTAAGACAAACACTCAAGACAAGGGGGCTTCACTTGTTCAAAATGTGTCAGTTGTTGGTCCAAAGACTCCGCAATCGGTGTTTGTTTTGACACAGAGTCCGGTATCAAAACTGACACTGTATAGAACCAGGCCTTATTTCCTGTGAAAAATATGAACCTTGTATGGGAGGAGTGAAAAAAAAAAAACAAAAGAAAGGAAAAGGGCTCTAATAACTGAAGCTGCAGGTTTGTACATAAAAGAAAATTGGTCCAATTGACCTTGCATGCTCTACTGCCAATTATCTTAAATTGTAAGCAGATGCCTCAGGTCCTCATTTCATATTCTGGGAACATCTGGTCCAGCATGCTTAAATAAAAGTTTACATATCCAGTGAGCTGCATGCTAACAAGCTAAAGGCAGGGTCAGGCTGGGAAGACAGGTTGCTGCAGGGCAGTCTGATGTAAAGTGTTAATGTGAGGGCTGTAGCCACAGAGAAGGCCCAGTCTGTTCGCCTTAGACTGAGTGAGGCGGGAAAGCAGACACGCACGCACACACACACACACACACACACAGACCCAAGCTAGACAACTGGAGAAAATTACAGCATGGAGGAAAGAGAGAGAGAGAGAGAGCGAAACTCAAAAATGAAGTGCGAAGTTTAGTTTCACTTCTGAGTGAAAGAGTAAAAGCGCGACCGAAAAACTCTCAGATTCGAATGAGACGCGTCGGTTGCTCAGACTGTCCTGTTTGTGATGACAAGCCGTTTTTTTTTCACCGGAGGCTCTAAACAGATAAAAGGCCAAGTGCAGCTCGGGTCCGGCCGTGTCAGTGGAGAGAGCGGTCGCGTCCTGGCTGTTTGGGTAATGGAGAATGGCTCTCATTGATCACCGCCAAGGGTGCTATTTGAAAATGATAATTTGCGGAGCTCTCTGGGAAACAGGATTAGCTCAATTAATCACATTTACAGATTAGTTGTCCTTTATTGATCATCACACTTATGCCTTGTGAGTGATCAATACAAATATGCTTATGCTAATAAGACAAAATCCAGTTTTAAAGATGTGCATTGATGGCAACAATCATTGGTTAAAGTGCTTCATTTGGCATATTGTGGGATTTGATGGTGGGTTTTTTTTTTTTTTTCTGGTTCTGTCAATTTCTGAATTGTCATATCGACAGACTGATGATTTTGTGGTGATTTAAGTTACAGCTGAATGTCATAAAATAAAATTTTTACTCTCGTATTTCGGTTTGGCTACTGTCAGAAGCATCGCCTTGACGTTGCCCTAGAAAATCGTAACCAGATACCCGCCACTTACCTTTCAGAGCATTTTACAAGTCAGACGCTGCTGGGAAACAGCTTCATTTTAGTTCTGACTGACACGAAATAAAGGGGTACATCTTTCAGAGGGAGTGGTAGTGAAGGGTAACCTTTGGAAACAAATCCTCTTTTTGTCAACTTGTTCGTTGCCAATGTCCAAACAAGGTTACTGGTAAGACGTAATCTCACACTGAAGAAAATTCCCAGTCTTTGGTGTGAGGAGTTACCAGCTTCTGTATACTTGTCACACAGATGACTTGGCTGGTGTCCATTTATCCTCTGACCTTTAGTCTCGGGTAAGTGACCCTTTTTTGGCTCAGCTGCCCCCAACAAAGGCTATTGAAACACGACTGAGGGTGTATCTCCTCCCAGAACCCCAACAAAGGGCTTTCTTGACTTAAAAGCTCTGCTTTTCTTGTGGGTGATGTGGTCTGTTCTTTCATCCACAGACGTGCTACTTTGTATGTCTTTGTCCTGTACCTGTTGTAATTGCCACCAAGACCCTGATACTAGACTGGTTTAGTTAAGATGAAATGGAAGGTCGGGTCAGGATTGCGGTGTGGTCTTCTCACCGCTGTTGCCGATGGGCCTGTTGCTCTTTCGGTGGTAGTCGGACCAAAGAATATTTGGTGATTTGACTCAACAGCTCTTGTGTTACTCTGGATAATTGAGAACAAGAATATCCTTTCTCTACACATTTGCGTTTAGATCCTTTTGAGCCGTTGATTAGTTGTGGGCGTATTACCCACCCACCCGCCCAATTTGCCACTCAGTGGGAGGGCATTTTAGACTTGCTCTTACAAATTACTTTGATTTGAATTGTTTACTTAATTGAAATACGAACTAGCGTCAGAGTCACAATTGAATCAAAATATTTTATGTCTTTACTTCTTACTAAAACCTTTTTAACTTTCATATTTTTCGTATTTGAATATTTGACTGATGTTTCCAAATCCTGCAGAGCTGAAAAGTACTCTGTACTATACCACTGAGACCACTCCTATTTTTGTTCTGTTTTTTAATCTCGACTTTTGTAACAAAGTAGAATTCTTCATTTCAGATTCATAAAAGCCTTCAGTCCAAACCCTCTACGCCGTCAGCGGTGAGAGTCGGCATCATAGATGTCAGTAGTGGACCAGTATCAGCTTCCCGTACACAGAACATTAGAAATCACCAAAAGCACCGTGTTTTACAGGACCCATGGCATTGTCTAACCCTAATTAGATACAACAGTTTTCTTTAGAGAGCAGAGCTTCTGTCATATCACGTCCTATGAGAGTTTGTACCGTGATGCAAATCTTAAAGGCTGACTTGTAAACCGTGTTCGTAAAGCCTGGATGAAATCTCCCCCACCTGACTCTACCCCACCCCCCAGCATGGACGGGGTCCTTAAGACACATCTCTGTTGTGAATGTTTAAAAGAGAAAAGAGGCCCATTGAGACAAGGCAGGCTGGAATCCCTGCCCAGTCCGTTTTCTCTTTAAGTCACCCTTCAGTCTCACTGGGTTATGTGGTAGTTCATTTTCAGTATGGCAGATCAGAATAGGTTCCTGGGAGCCTCATACTGAAACAGTGAGGATTAACACTTTGCTTTTGGTCTCTTGGTCCAGGCCCTGCTTTGTGCCAGAGAGGGGGAGGGGGGGGGGGGCAGAGAGAGAGAGAGCACTGACCAGCTGAAACGGCTATGTTTGATTCGTCGCACTTGTAGTGAAAGTCGGCCATTGTTAGCGTCTAATTGCTAATTGTGGGCCTTTTCTTCCCTCCTCCTTTTTTCTTTTGTGAATCTTTATTGAGAATTTTTTTAATGCATTTTTTGGTTCCTCGGCCGCTGCCGACCTCTGTGCCGCTCAGTGGATGTGCTTTCAAAATGAGATTAACTTCTAGAGGAATGCATTAGCCTCCAGCTTTGCAACCCCGCACTGGCTTAGCCGTCCTTATTATAGATCACTCACTTGAGCTGTGCGGAGCCCCCCCACCCCCCCGCACCCCCTTCCTCCTCTCTCCTCTCCTGTCCTGCACCCCCCCAGTCCTCCCTCCCCTCTCCCTCTCTCTCTCTTTCTCTCTCTCTCTCTCTCTTATTGATGGCTCTTTCTTATAGAGCGTATAAGAGCATTACCGTGTTTAGGATTGAGATGTTCAGTGTGATCCAAGGCTGATCTCATGTTTGTGTTGCAGAAATTAATTTGATGTCGCTGCGCATGCTAATCTACAGAGGATTGGTTTCAGGTGGGACAAAGCGACTGAAAAAAGAGACGTTTGGGATGGAAGGGAGGGAGGGAGGGAGGCATGGAGGGAGAGACTTGGAGAAAGCCATCTTACCCAGAATGGCTCATTTTGCCTCTCAGCTCCCTCACAATACCCCCCCCCCCCCCACTTCTTTCTTTAATTCTAACTTTGGAGCCGTTCATCTAAGCTGTTCTCGCCCGTGTAGATCAGTACTACGACTGAGTGTTTATACCTCATACTTTCATTTAGTGTACTTTCCTTTGTCATTTATCTTTTATCTTTTATTTTATATTTTATATTTTAAAGCTATATTAAAAAAATTCAAGGTGTTATAAAATGGAAAATCATTTTTTTTTTAAAAAAAATGAAATATTGAGAAGACGGTCAAACCGTTGAATAAATTCATAAATTCAATACATTTTTATTATAAAATCAATATCACTCAGGTATGTCCTCATTAAGCTTTCCAGGAAGTCCATCAGTTGGTGTGAAGTTAGTTCCAAAGCATAAACATAACCAGTGAAAATGCTTGTTGTTGTGTTTTTCTTTCTTTTTTTTCTTTTTTTTGGTGAAGGATTAGAATACACACATACACTCAGCCATCCACTCACTCAAAACAGTGATGGTGACAGAGAGAGAGAGAGAGAGAGAGAGAGAGAGACGTGGAGGCAGGCACAGCTGTATCATACACTCCCTTAGGTGTGCTCAATTTAGTCACAGCACAAGAACACTAGCGGTTTGACGAAGAGGTCATGACTGGCTTTCCTTGCCTTGTTAGGCGCTGATGGTCCTATTAAAAGTTCATTTATTTAGCTGAAGGACTCCAGAGAGCCAGCTGGGCCTCCTGTCTGAGCTCGTCAGGCCTTGATTTGCAAAGGAGCGGCCGTCGTCACGAACAAGTGCACGGGGTTCTCTGGTGGTCCTGCCAAACAGTAAAAGCTCTCAATTAAGCGCAGCGCTCAGTCAGACTGCTTAACCTGCCCGAGCGCTGGGGAGGTCATGTTCCCGTGGGCTGCGTCACCGCGCCTGCGGGCAGGGACAAGAACCAGCCGACAGCCACCCCTGCCACGGCCCCCTCTTTCTCCTTCTCTGTGTGTGTGTGTGTGTGTGTGTGTGTGTAAAAATAAGAAAGAATGTGTGTGTCTGCACGCGCGTGTGTACACATGCATATGTTTGTATATGTCTTACATTTTTAAAGTGTCTTTGTACTTTCCTGGGGCTCTTCACGCACATGGATTCGTCTTTGTGAGAATATGCAGGGTATTTTTTCGGTTAAAATCATTTTTAAGTATTCGATTTAGTTGCAGGCTCTTGTAGTCCTCGATGAGCGTTGGTTCATTATATACCAGCTCAGGTGTAGGGCGTTTTCTCTCCGTGCACGGTCCTGTTATGGCTTAAACGTTTAAAGGATTTCTTTGTCCTTCTGGGTGCCAGGAATGGCTCAAGCTCTTGACACTGCAACCGCCCAAGTTTTCTGTTTTTGTTGCTTTTTACCTCTGGTTCGCCACATGATGGAAGTTTCTAGGCTGTCGGACCATTACAGTATGTCCAACTCAATTAAAAACAGTTTGAGAGCAAATTCTTCAGTCTGTAAATTAGCATTTGGTTATTTTTGGTTATTTTACACTTACAGCCACCAGTACATTCGAGCAAACATTGTCCTGATATTTATCATAATTAAGGCCTGACAACGTGGTACAGCAGGATAAAGTGATCTGTCACTGTGATACTGCTGTGTACACGGCTGATAAAATCTTTTTTTTTTTCTTTTAAAAAGATCATTTTTTCCTCTTTTTATTTTTTTTGGAATGTTTTTATTGAACTTAATAAAGACGCAATCAAAGCTTGACTTATATTTAATAGGTTTTCTATTTACTGTCATTGAGTTTGTTAGTATAATTAAATCACAGCGCTGTGACTCAAATGAGAAAACCTACCGTAACCACTGGTGTAATATTGGAATTTTATAGAGGGGTGAATCTTCCCCCCTGCCTTAATGGAGTGGCTGTGAAAGGTTTTAGAGAATGGTGTGTGGCCAGTGAGGTTTTGGGGGGGGTGGGGGGGGATTAATAATGAGCTATTTAAACTGCCTTCAATGACACTGTCCCTTTTGCATCATAAAAGACAAAATTCTCTGGCTGTGTGTGCTACCAGCCTCCAAAATCTTTGTTAACCACCAAATAGATTGAGCTCCTTCGGGGTAAGCCTTTGTGTAAATTTATTTTACCTCCGAATAACAGATTGGTCAAAGATCAATCCCAGAATTCCCTGCCATGTAGATCATCAGAATGTTCAGCGTACTTGAAAATACAGTGTCTTTGACAGACATAATATCTTGGCATCGTTCAAGACAGCTATACATTTACTACTTTGTATGTAAAATGCAATATGAAAGCTTCTAATACTGCAAAAAGGCACGTATAAGTATACAAATTTCAATATAAATATAAACAGACATATAAAAGGTAAAAAAAAAAAAAAAAAAGAAAAATCTAGAAACATGCAACTACAAACAAATAAATAAACCTTGAATAAATGGTTATTGGCTTCATGTGTTTTCCCCTAATACTGTTTTCACTGGTGAAAACACCATAAACCAATGTCTCACTGTCTGCCTCTTTTCACATCGGTAAGACTGGACCACCTCCTGCAGCAGGTTCCGCTCAGTGTCACTATGTGGAATGAACTCCATCTATGACTGAATGTTGACGTTTAAGGCAGGCTAAGTCCTAATCCTATGGAGGCATGTGTTTGGGGGCAAGATAGAATTTCTATGATTAACACCTCAATTGGATGGGTAGTTAAAATTCGACCCTGCGCTTGATTAATACTCTTTGCCAGTCCGGGCTTAGACATGTAGCCCCTGGCGGTTTTTCAAAACAAATATTAACTGGAAGGACGACCGCAGAACATTTCTCACAATGATGAAGTTAGAACGTGAAAATGATTCATCAGCCTGAAGAAAAAAAGGCTGTATTTCTGAAAGCTTAGGCTCAAAATATTTAACCGTAGTGTGGGGTGACTTTGACTATCTTCTGTGCCCCCCCCCCCCCCTCCTTCATTAAGTTTGTATAATTGGATTAACTACATTGCCATGGATGATTTTCTGTGTCAGAGGTGGTTTCTAGACGGTCAACACTTTTTTTGTGGACAAACTATGAAGTATATTGTTGCCAAAATCAAAAAGTTCAGTTGTGTGGCCTGCTCTGTTCTAATATTGAAGCCAGTGCTGTAGTCATTCACATTTTCCACAGAAGAATGAGGGGCTCTTTCTGATAATCCAGTGACTCGTTTTATAATCATTAAATCAGCTTCAAGAAAAAAAAAAAAAGAGTCTTTCTTGAATGTCTCCTTTGATTTCTCCAGTGATATTTTGAAAACGTTTGATAGAAATTTCCTTTTAGATAGGCTTTAAGTAAAAAAAAAAAAAAAAAATCTTTCTCAATCTCCCTTTCTCTTAGGATCTTTGAACACAGCTGATGAAAATTTGCTCCCTTTATTTCTCATGTTCCGTCGGAATTGTTTCATGTTTGGTACAGTAGTTATGTTGGTGATTGAAACATTAGTGTCCCCTTACTCAGGGAGTCTGGTTAGACTTGAGAGATTGTGAGTGTGTGTGTGTGTGGGTGCGCGTGGTGACACAGGGGTCAAGTGGACACTTGTTTTCTTTAGTGGGGGTGTTGTTTGACTGGTGCATAGGGTTGAAAGTGCTGTGATGGGGAGGTCAAGGGTTCAATTACAGTCCAGCGCACCACCAGTGATTTCATGTCAGTCGTCTCTGCGGACCAGACCGGGGGGGAAACGATCGAGACGCGAAAGGCCAGTGTGGTGGAGGAGTAGCCAGCGTCGCTGAAAAATTGAATCTGAAATGTTTTGACTCGTTTTACTCGGTATGAAGTAAAAGTAAGACAAACAGTTTAATCTCAGGATGTCCTGTGTCTTCAAAGTTCTCTCTTTTGACAGAAAACCTACGCGGGGAATAATAAGACTTTTGAGTCTTTGAGAACTGTGAGACCTGGGTATTTGCTGTCGAGGAAATGTCCGGAATGAATTTTTATCTGTTGTCTTTTCGTCCTCCCGGACAACCCACAGGCTCATGATCCAGTTGCCAGAGGAAATGGGCTTAATAGCGATAGCCGCGCGTCAAACCAAGGGCAAAGGTCAGTGATCTTCCATCCACACTCTCTGCTGCGCGCGTTCGCTCTCTCACCATGGGTTTAATTTTCACTCTGTCAGCAAACGTAAGTGGCAGAGGAGAGCAGTTGCCCGACTGTTAGAAATGTTTGGATGCTACGTCCATCTGAATAGTATTTATGGAGTTTTGTCTCCTCTCCTTTAGATTCTGTAGAGTTTTTAAGTTTTCCCTTCATGCTCTGTTGAGTGCTGAGCACTGTACCAGTTGATACAGATGACAGTTGATGGGTGGTATATGTGTGCGTTATGTTGCAGGTCGGGGCGGGAACGCCTGGCTGAGCCCACCTGGGTGTGCTATGTTTAGTCTTCACGTACAGGTGCCCATCAGCTCTCGCCTGGGCCAGAGTATCCCCTTCCTGCAACATCTCGCCGCTCTCGCCGTGGTAGAATCTGTGTGCACACTGCCAGGATATGAGGTAAGGACACACACATACACACACGTATACACACTCATAAACCTCCTGGAAAAATTCTCCATCCTCCCTCTCACCAAAGAGGTTCTCAAACTTCTTCCAGGCTCTCTGAGGTTCTGAACAGCAGGTGCTGCCCACTGGCCTGCTGTCTCTGTTTTCTTAATCAGGCCCTGTCAAATCTAACATCATCAAAGCCTATGAGAGCTCACAGTGGCCACCAGACACCAGCTAAAACCACACTCCGCTTCTGTCCCAGGGCTGTATGTCAGCTTCATTTGTAAGGAAGTGCGTGTGTGTGTGTGTGTGTGTGTGTGTGTCTGTGTACATTCTGGAGCTCTTTGATGAGAAACATTTTGGTTTTCGCAGAGGCTGGTGTTTATAGCTGCTCTCCACCGAAGCTTGTTCTGAACGTGTCAGCGTAGGATTCAGGAAGAATTACAAGGTGTTAGAAAAATCACAGGCAACACTTTGAATAAACAGCTCTCTCAGCAAGATGATTAGAAGTCGAGATGGAATTTGTTTATGTGTGTATGTGTGTGTTTGCATGTGTGTGTTCTCCCCAGGAAAGAGTAATTGAAATGTTCCTCAGATACGGAATATTTAGGTCCACGTGAGTGACAGATAAAAAGAGCTGTATTTTGGTTTCAGTCTGTATGTTGTAGATGAGCCAGAAAAGTGCTATGAAAGCACAGGAAGTTCAGCTGATTCTGTCAGCTAGATCAATACTAACACTGTCAGTTTTGTTTTGTTTTTTGTTTTTTTTAAGTTATTTTTCCTTCTTTTTTTAGATGAATGTTTTTGAAATGTACATGTGTAATGAAGCCTATTCAGTAAACTGGAGAAATAGGTAGGTTCAAAGATAGAGAGATGTTACTCTCACATGCTGTGTGTGTGTGTGTGTGTGTGTTCTTAGGACATTGACCTGAGAGTGAAATGGCCCAATGACATCTACTATGGCGACAAGATGAAACTAGGCGGGGTCCTCGTCAACTCAACTGTCATGGGCTCGACCTTCTATCTCGTTATCGGTACTCAACCTGTTTTCTTTATTAACACTTCAATGAATCAAAACAGTAGCTGTCATCAAAACTGAAACCCTTGTACGAATTTTACCGCGTGAATAATGTTTTTTCTTGTTTTGTTTGTTTTTTTTCGAAAGGCTGCGGATTTAACGTAAGCAACAGTAACCCCACTATCTGCATCAACGATCTGGTGATGCAGCAGAACAGGGAACAGGGCAGCAGTCTGGAGCTGCTGAGCCTGGCTCAGCTCATCGCACGCGCTGTCACCCTGCTGGAACAATACATCTCAGACTTCCAGCAAAAAGGCCCTCAAGCTGTCCTCCCCATCTATTACAAGAGATGGGTCCACGGGTAAATACCCCTGTGTGTGTGTGGGTGTGTGTGTGTGTGTGTCTGTGGTTGTGAGAGAGGGCTTGTATTTACATACATGTGAACTGTATTTGTTTGATTTTGTGTTTGTGTATGTATGTAAATATATAAGTACATTTGTATGTGTGGTTGTGAGAGAGTGCTTATGTCTATGTATGTGTGAACTGTATTTATGTGCCTTTGTGTTTGTGCACATGTAAGGAAATGCGTGTGCGCACGCGTGGGTGTGGGTGTGTATGGGTGTGTGTGTGTGTGTGTGTGTGTGTGTGTGTGTGTGTGCGCGTGCAGGTGTGTATCCTCTGCCCTGTGCGTACGTATTGACCTGTGTTCTGCCTGTTCTCAGTGGTACCCGTGTGAGGCTGTGGAGTGAAGACGGGACCTGAGGCAGACGTGTTGGGACTAGATGAGAACGGCTTCCTGCAGGTGAAGTCCCAGGACCAAGGCGTGGTGTCTGTGCAGCCCGACGGCAACTCTTTTGACATGCTGAGGAACCTGGTCGTTACCAAGCACAGTTAGACCTTCTCCAAACCAGCCCTGCTGTTACACGGTGCTCCCAACGCGCTTTGGCTAGAACTATAGCAGTACAGCTGCCCTCATACTCAGTGTATGCGCTTGCTTTATATCCATATCAAATTCAACACTTGTCTCAACTATGTACTGGCACCTAGGACAGAAATTCATAGGAATTTTTGATACATATTGAGAAGAGTGAGACCTCACATTAAACATAAACTATAATTCAGTTTTAATTTTGATTCCAAGGACAAAAAAAAAATCAACAGTTTAATTCAAAGGTGTGGGAGAAGAAGGCAGGCATTTATTTTTAAATGCTCTCGTATCAGTCTGTGTGGCGTTACCATCATGGCAGCTATTGATCTTGTGTTTCTCAAACACATTTTGCAATAAATCTGTAATGAAAACAAAAAACAAATGAGTTGAAGACTGACTGACTGACTGGCTGACTGACTGAAATCACATTGATATAAGATGAATTCTCTCCACTTAAGCACTTTTCTGTGGTGAACTGTATCCACATTAGCGACGTGAGCATGAGAATGACCATGCCAGTACAAACAAGACACCGAGAAGACATTTGAACAGAAATTTGACTGGTAAAGTCAAAGAGAGAGTCCATTGAGTGCACTGTATTGCTTGACTTGATAGTCATCAATACCGTATTTATGTTATGTTTTGTTTTTTGTTATAAAAGCTAGACTTGATACCACTGTCCATACTGACTGGAAATTGATGTTAGATTCTTCTAATTGCTTTAAATGCCTCCAGCTGTCTTCTAAGTTTTTGGTAAACAGGCGCCTTGTAGTTTTTCTTAATGTAGATAGGAAAGCCTGAAAATGTGAGGGAACACATGATATCACTGAAACATATTTGCTTTGAAACTTTGTTTTGTTGCAGTGGGCATTTGAAGTTGCTCTCAAATGCAGTGGTATTTGATATTAGTGGCAAGGACACCTATTTTCCATTGTAACACAGCACTTGAATAACTTTACTTGTGTAATACGGGGATAATGCAGTTGTTTAAACCGTTTTCTGTTTGTGCTCGAGCCTTACGCATTGTTTGTCCGTAAAATTTACAATGTTTTGTGAAAAATGGTATTTTTACGCTCCATACTCTGGCATGTTACAATGTAGGCTTATCCGTCTTTCAGTAATCTCCTGTATGGTGTATCTTTATTGTTCGCGATGTTAGACGTCGGGGTTTATTTTAAAATACTTGGCTCTCAATGATGCAGAACTCTGGAGTCTAACTATGGAGTTACGCCCTGTTTTGTAATGATCGACAGTTTGTATGCAGATATAAGATGTATATTCTGTAACAAGTCATTCCAGTTTAAGATATCATACAGTTCTCTTTTAGTATTGAATAAAAGAAATGTGTTAACTGAATCACATTCTTGCCTCTTGCCTTCTTCACATTCTTGCCTCTCTTTATTTCTGTTCATTTTTTACTATTACAACTAAAAAAGATAAAATATTTAAATAAAAATGAATCGTTGAATTCTCTCCTGGATTTCCTGATGAGTTGATCTAATTTTGTGTGTGAGCTCATAGGTTAAGTTTTTATGATGCTTTCTTGGAAAAAAAAAACTGGATTTCAGATCCATTTCAATTTTGTTATATAAAGCTCATTCCGTGTCTCCTTACCTTTCCGAAGAGGATGGCGCTTCTTCAGACGTCCCTGCAAATAAAATCCACGTTCCTGTTTTAGCCTCTTATGTGTACGAGTGCCCGACATGAAGGGCCATCTCTGTATTGAACCCATTCACTGGCTCTCTCTCTCTCTCTCTCTCTCTCTATGCCCTGCGGGGTGATGAGGTGCGGGAGATTGCTGCGGTGCAGGTGGACACGGGCTGAGTGAGGGTCTGGGTGGAGTGGAGAAGAGGAGAAAGCAGGAGCAGAGCCTGTTTCCTGCCCTGCTTTGGGCTCCTCACGGCCCCGTAAGAGGACACCTCATTTGTCTTTCGCGCCTTAAGATTTTTGGCTCATCTTAAGGCTATATGAAGTGAAAATATGCCAAGAGAGTTCCTCAAACGATCTGAGGGCCTTTAACTTATTACAAGCTTATTCTCTTTGACTCGTACCTGAATTTACCCAAAATCCGCTGTCCAATAAAGACACGCAAACAACACTCCGCTGTTTGTGACCTGTAAGTAGTTAGTCTTTTTACAAAATGGGTATCTCAACGATCTGCTAATACCATGTTCATAACATTTTCAATACCATTAATGCTATTTTCTGCAATTTTTGATTATTGTTGCCTTGGGCCCCTACCGTCACACCCAATCACTGCCCATATGGTATTTTTGATGGACGGGCATATTTCAGTATCGTGGGGGGATTTATAAGAGAAGCAACAATATGGGCGCAGCTTCAACCTTAGAGCAGTTGGAAAGTTCATTAAGCAAATAGCTTACCTCAGATCCATAAATGCCACTTTCTCAATATCCTATTAAACAATTTCTGTGAAAGGTCTCTGTGAGGTCAAAAGGAATCTATCTTCTTTAATATTGGCTGCATAATACCACACCTCAATCTGTTTTCCCCTGAGGCCGACAGGATTGCACAGAGACGCTCTTTGGCTCATCTTCAAAATCATATATTTTCTTGGGGAGAAAAAAAAAAAAAAAGCTTGGATTTATAGACAAACAACAGACGAACTCTCCCTACCCTTCAATTCTCTCTCTGGTGACCCTACAGGGTTCTTGCTATATATTAAGATTATGAATCATAAAAAAATAGTGTATTTAATCATTTTAAAGAATGCGGGAGGTACAGATTTTCTTTGTGTAGGCATCCTGCAGTGAAGGGTCTTACTGCATTGATAATTGAGGATGAAGCAAAGCACCCAGTGCTCGCACAACAAGCATAAGCAGGCAATGCTTGTGAGCGTGCATATAGGGCCTTAGACCTGATGAAAAATAAGGAGACATCCATTGCATTCTCCTTGAAAAACCTCACATGAACCTTTTTTTTCTGATTATATTTACAAGCTTTAAAACCGCAATTATCTGTACACATATCAGACCAACAGAATGTGCTTATTACTAAAAAAAAAAAAAAATTAAATTAAAAGCAGCCAAAGCTTACATAGCTTGAGCATTGTTTAACCAGTGTTTGTATCCTCAGGCAGACGGGGAACTGGAATATGTTACTGGTAAGTTGCTTTCCAGTGTTTCTCTGGGTGGGAGACAGATGGTCAACAGCTCAACGCTTGGGAGAAAGGAGTCACGTGATCGGGCGGATGTCATCCAAGGAGACCCCTCTAATGCTTCTCACCCATCTTGCAAACACATGGACTCTCAGATCTGGACAATTTTTAAGAACCTTGAGATAATATTAAAGGGCAAAGCACTGAAGAGGACCTAACAATTCATCAAAGGACAAGATCTGCATTTGAGCACTAAACGCAGAGATGTCTCACACAGGATCTTAAAAAAAAAAAAAAAATCAGGCTTAGATGGAAAATAAACAGACAATTTCTTTCCAGAGAATTCAGGCTAAAACGTCATTTCACGTGTTTTATTCAGACTCAAAGCAAACTACCCTCTTTCGTCCCCGTCTCATGTCATCGTAACTGAATTTTCTCTCTTTTATACATTGCCAGACGCTTCTTACGTGTCATAAATAAGCAAGCTGCGAAGCGTTTCACAAGAATAAATACATACATTACTCGTTTGTAGTCAAGCAAGGTAGATGAACTGGTACAACCGGATAACCAATTGAAGGGCTGTTAAGTTTAAGTGTTGCAGGGATCGTTGTTAGGCAACGACAGAGCTGCAGCGGAACCTTACAAATTGATGCAACCTCCATCACAGTAGCAAACATCCATATTAAGCGTTTTAAACTGGCCTGATTTTCACAGCCAAATATGTAAGATTTATCTCAGGTCACTTCGTCGGTCTTCTTCTCCTCACTCTGTTTATTTTTTATCCCCCCGTGGACTGTTTAAAACACTGTCAAAAGTTTTGGGTATTAGAGTTACATATTTGTTCTGTGTGGTTCACCGTCTAAGAGGAAATTAAGAGACTTTGTTTTGTATTGACTCTGAAGGGGTTGTTCACTGTCACAAATGTGTTCCTGTGGCCAATATAAAGTTTAATGATTAAGTCAATTTTCAGAGTTTTCGCTCCAAAAGGTTGCTTCATTGTTTTGACATTTGTAGAGATATTGCATATCTAATGTGCAAGAAGAGGCCATGTCCATTTTGAATGACATCATATTTGTGGAGGTTCAGCAGGTAATTTGTTCTTCAAACCATCTATGACATTTCCTTAACACTGACATTAGCATAATGGTCCGTTGTTTTACAGAAAAAAAAAAACAAAAACAAAAAACAAATACAACCTTCTGAACAATGTCAATCCGTTGCATATGCCTTCAGTTAAATTTTGTATGCAAAAATAGAATATACTCAATACCTGAACTTCACCTTGAGGAGTCTGATGTAAGTATATGTGTATACAGAGCTGCGAGATGCATAAAGGTTTGTAATATGTGTGAACCAGGTCTCTCGTGCAAACATCTTTCTCTGTTCATATTTCTCTGGCACCACTGGATTGATCAAGCATATCTGCCAGAGCATGACTGCCTGAATGACCGTCCCCTTAATCTCTCGACCCCTGACGTGTCATCTCTCGTTTGTTATAATGACGGACGTGCCGATGTAATGGGGGATCTCTCTGTGGCTCTCTGGGGAGGAGCTGGAGGCGGGACTTTGGTTTTTGTAGAGGTAAGGGTTGATTTCCTCCCCCCGGTAGCTGTAATTGTCCGTTAAATGACCCAGCGTGTATGCCGGGCCCTGGAAGGAACCGTGCTTGGCCAGGACGTGGTGGAAGTTCAAAGACACATATGGGGCCTGTCCAGGCAGACCCATACCCATAAACATCCTCCTGTCATCCGCACCCCCTCCCTGTTCCATCAGCTTCGGGCTCCCGCGCTCCCCGTTGCTGTCCGTCTGCTCCTGGCCCGACGGGTCCGGCCGGTGAGCCTCCATCATGCACAGCCTCCGCCTTTGTTCCAGCACCACCTGCATGGGGAAGTGCTGGCCCAGGTTATGGAAGGGCCGGACGGGCCGCTCGCAGCTCCCTTTGCTCAGAACGGCTCCGCTTAACACGGGACGGGCCACGGCCTTCTCCCCACAGTTCAGAACTTCCCTGTGCTCATGGATAAACTGCATTTTGCTGTCCTCTTTAGTGACCTGTTGAGGGGTATGCAGTCGGCCCTCTGTCCTCTCCTGGCCCAGCGTGGCGTGTTCGTACGGCTCCTCTTTAAACCCACTGCTGGGTCTGGACGTGGAGCAGCTGGAAAAGGCCTCATGTACGGGTTCGTGGACGTATCTTCTGCTTGCAGTGGGACCTACAGACCAGAGATGAAATGGTACATTAATCCAAGGAGGATGTAACTCGTGACATCACAGGAAAGAATCCACTGATTGATGCTGCAGACAGTAGCTATCTGCACTACTGCTCAAAGCTCCACTCCCTCCGTAATAGTCAACTATTTTGATCTTACCAGCGCAGGAAATACACAGGTTCATTGACACACACTACAACACACACTTCCTCACAGACAAATCCTGCCTCAGTTTTTTTTCTTACTACTAAGACAGATACTTGTTTTGCTTAACACTCATGTTTTTGACTGAGCTTCAGCCAACAGCTAATAACTGTTCCATATTGGCAAGATGTACTTATGTCATTTGCACACATTAGCATTATTTGTACATGCCGAATCAATACCCCAACAAACAGCTAGAGCATTACAAATTCATTCACCAGTCATTCATAATGTCCCTCCTTTTCCATGAGCTTAACTTTGTACTTCACGTGATAAAGAATTTAGTAAGTCAAGCTTTAAATCATTCAGGTTTTAGCCACAGTTGCAGAGGAGTATAACGTTTCATTTCATTGTCAGAAGACCCATCTATTACTTAGAAATCATGTTAGTTCTGCCAAAAGACAGCTCATATATTTCGAATGCTTGGAGAGATGTGAGACAGTCCACTCAGAAGAGACTCCAGCTGTAGTTTCTCCAAATAGGACAAATTTGAAGAAACAAGTCCAACTCTCTCTTTTAAAGATCATCACACATCACAGATTAAAAAAATTGTTCTTTTCTCCTATACGATCCAGTCTGACCCTCCTCTATACCCTACCTGGGTACGTGTTGTTGGAGGGTGTGGGTGCAGGGCTCAGGGGATGGTGGTTGGGCGGGTTTTTGGGAAGGTGCGCTGAACAGGGGCTGGAGCAGCTCCAGTGGCTTTCTCCCCTAACTTGCAGAGAGTTCAGCAGCTGGCGAGTGGTCTGGCTGGGGGAGCCTTGGGTCTGTCGCAGCTTCCTCGCAGCCAGCGTGTGGCCATCGGGGGAGAGATGTCCATAGGGATAAGGGAAAGGTAAGCCATATGGAGGAGTACACAGCACCTCCCCCGTCTCTGGTAGGGAGTTCTGTTCCTGGCAGGACGTCAGGCTGTATGGAGGACTTTCTTTCCACATGCTAGTCTGAGCGGAGCACTCTAGCTTTTCGGTATGAAAGGAAGGCTGAGAAAGAAAAAGAAAGAAAAAAACATCTCACTCTGTTTGGTAAAAGCTAGTGTCAAAAGAGTCTGTGATAGACTGACCAGGAAAAAATTACAAATATAAATACCTTCAGCAGGTGGAAAATCATGATTTCTGGAAATAGTATTTATTTGTGTGTTACGGCGAGTTTGCGCCATTTTAAGATATTCTATTTATTTACCAGAAAAGGAGCCGTATTTGTGTTTGTGTGGATGTGGTTCTTTATTTCCCACTAAATGGACAATTAAGGGTAGTCCGGGGACTGTGGTTCTAACAGTCTCACCTGAGGGTAGGGAGACATTTTGAGCCTGGCTTTGATCTTGGTCCCTTTGGTTTTGAGTTGTTTGCGGGAATCCTGAGTGGAAGCGAGTGTGTTCTTGTAGGCCAGGCTTGGCTTGGTGGCTCGGTTCTGGTCCTGAGAGAGCTGGAGCTCTTTGTACTCAATCTCCCTGCAGGGGCCCACACACATAGTGGAAGGACTTGAGTTAGCAACCAAATCACGCGACCGGCCACAGCCAGCCGCTACGGCGGTCAGCCAACAGACAAGAGCGGCCTGTTTCAGCATTAATCACCGTGACGAAAAACTAGCAAGACACCTGAGCCTCCCAGAGCAGGACGACTACCTGTGTTCGGTCCAGCCGAATTTAGACTCATGCATGCAGTGAATATTACGGTGACGCCTGGGTTCAATTCTTAAAACTCACGTGAGCACGTAGTTAACGCTGACGATACAGTGAGGCCGTGAGGACCGACTGTTGTGAACTATGGTAGCGTAGCTCTGGACCCACACCCAACCTCCATGCTTGGATAGCATTCGGTAGTATTTCGTGGTGACTTGGCCCTTCACCAGTACTGCAAAGAAAGAGGTAACAGAAACAGAGTGAGAGAAAGAGAGAGAGAAAGAGAGAAAGCGCCCACAGCACACAACCGTGTTATGATGACTTCAGAGGGAAAACCTCTGCAACTTTGAGTTTTTACATCCTGGTTGAATAAATGTGTCACCATGGTAACGGCATGGACATTTCTAATATAAACATATTCATTTTTAGTAAACTGTTTCAGAGAAACCTGTTGCAAGACATAGTCGTGGGTAGTTACTGCTGGAGATGCTCGGTATGATTCATCCATGAAACACATTTAAATGCTTTATGTATTTGACATCACAGTAAAAGCAAAGCCTCATAACTCTGGAGTCAGAAACAGCCCAGTTAAGTTCACTTGGTTGGGAATATGCGTGTTGTTGTTATTAAGTCATATTAGGGTGTGTGTGGGGGGGGGGGGGGGGGGGGGGGCAGCGGACTCACGGAGGTGGTGGGAATATCTCAGGTGGAACACATCGCAACCGTGCACGTGGTGGTAAAGGGTTTTCTCAATCAGATCCTGAGGTTCATAACCAGTCAACTCGGCGACCCTACAAAGAACAACGAACAAGAGCTTCGCTGAACTGTTTGAAACACCACATAAGTAAAAAAAAAATTCAACTGAACCTTTATAATTTGCATGCATGTGGAACTGTGTGAATGTTTAAGGTGAGCAGTTGACCTGCTGTCCAGAAAGATGAGTTTGAGGTCCAGGCTGGCTCGGAACATGAACATGTTGCTGTGGAGTTTGATCTCGGTGATGCCACTGGGGGGGAGGGAGTGACCCACCGCCACCAAACCCACAATTTGATAGCAGGAGTCGTACAGTGTCATGTCCATTACATACTGCCTGATTTTCAGATATCCACTGCAGTGAATTACCTATCGCACAGAAGCAAGAATGACAGATAAATAGATTAATAACGTGATAATGAGATGCTCAAGTCAATTAACTGTTTTTATTTGTTTGTTTGCTGTTTTCAGGTAGTCAGACTTTAAAAGGACGAAAGACGAAATGTGGATGAAAGAGAATCAGTGGAAGTTAACCTGGTTTGAATTGTGGAGATAGATCTCACATGTGGTTTCACATAGCCTATCTTTCTTTTTTCTAATCATCCACTCTCTTCAGAATCACCTCTACCGGTCTGGAGAGTGTGTGTGGTTTGAGTGCTGCTGCTCCAGCGGTTGCTGATGTGTGCTCTTTGCAGGCAACAAGAGTTCTCTCTTTCTCTCTCTCTCTCTCTCTCTCCCTCCCTCTCTCTCTCTCTCTCTTTCTCTCTGCATTCTCCTTCCTCTCTGAGTCTACCTCTGTTTTGAGGCCTGAGTACATACATATGCTCACACACGTGCACACACACACACACACACACACACACACACACTCACACACACACAAGTGCTAATGGCAACCCACTCACCACTATTTATCTTTCTAACCTGTTGACTTGTGCAACACGCCTGGACATGCAATAGGGGCCCCAGGATTCAGACGGTGATTTATTCTCTACTTAACATAAGCAGCTTGTTTATTTCCAATGTAAATTTCAAACAAATCTCCAAAGCAATTGGTGGGGTGATTTATGACTGAGAGACGACAGTGAAAATTTGTTAAACGCCATCATGTGCAGCTCTACCTTGAGGAGGAAAATGGTAGACACACCACAGGAAAACCGATCTGAGGTGGAAGTGTATATTAATACTGTGGATTTACAGTTTATTATATCATTATAAGACACATAAAGACCCAAACCTGAAGTTTATATATATATATATATATATATATATATATGTATATGTGTGTGTGTGTGTGTGTGTGTGTGTATATTTTAACAAATCTGAGTGACATGTTATTACATGTAACAAAGTTATAGAATGGAAAAACCATGTGTTCTGTGTGTGTGTGTGTGTGTGTGTGTGTGTGTGTGTGTGTGTGTGGGGCTCATTCTGGAGCACTGTACACAATGCTGTCTGATTTGAAGTCAAATTTGTCTCTATGAAAAGAGGCTTACTTAAACCTAAGCACTTTGACATTTACAGTAAGGCTGCTCATGGCTGTTTTTCATCCAGCTATTTGCAATGCAAAGCACAAGCTCAAAGCATGCTCTTAAAATATCAAGTCAAATTACAGAGCAATGGTAGCTATCATACTACTTACCATCTGTCATCCATGTGACTATATTTATCACACAAGTAAGCCTGTCCCCCACACATGTAAAATTGAAAATAAAACCCAAGCAACATATTTGTATTTTTCATCAAGTGCAAGACAAAGGTATTTATTATTGTGTGTTAAAAATGGACAAATTTTTACAATGCACAATTTCTGAACTGATGCATGTTCGTTATCAGAATGCAGTAGTTTTATTCTCTCCCAGCCTACCTTATAGCCTCCACAGGTTAGTCCTGCATTGCGTTTGGCCAACACACACTTCATCCTCAAGAAGAAGGAACGCTCCATCTCATATTCTGAAACCCACACATACACCCACGAGAGAGAGAGAGAGAGAGAGAGAGAGAGATCAGAGTGACACTCAATAGGTCCTTGTGGCTTCTCTCTAAAAACCCTGGGTGGTTTCATGTCCTGGAATGAGCCTCAGTGCCTTGGTGCACTTTTCCCAGGTGTTATTGTGTTTGCGCGATGCTGTTGTCTGTGGCTTAGCGAGGAGCAGGTCCTCAGTAATCCCACAGGACTGCCTATTATTGCATTCTCTCAGGGTGCGCCACTCTGCAGCTGGTCGAGAGTTATTGTTGTGGAATGTTTGAGGTTTAAGATGGAAGGTAATGAAAATGTGACTTCAGAGATGAGGAGAAGCGGACGAAACTTAGCAGCTAGCGTTAGCGACCTCTCTTGGAACTGCACTGCGCAAATGCTTGCATGCATGAAAATGTTATTGTGGAACAGAAAGTCTGTAGGTATCCGGATAATCATTTAGATGTTGAGACAACTCTGTGTGTGTGTGTGTGTGTGTGTGTGTGTTTTCACATCTCCACTTTGTGGGGATGTGGGTGGTATGAAGTGCTCCACCTTGCAGGAAGTGAGGGTGTAGAGGTTGGTGAGCAGTCAGGACTGCAGTCATCTCGTCGTGGTCGGATGGATGGATGTACTCAAATATACTATTCCCAGTCAGCTCCACCTGCAACAACACCACGTGAAATTATAACCCAGAAATTTCAGTTATTCAGTTACAACGACGTCTTGCCAATTTGCTTTGGGTCTTTGAAACTATGTCCTGTTTGGGCTGATTCAAATCAGAGCGAAGCAGTTTCTCAAAAGACATGTGAGGAAACATTCCTTATGACGTAAAATCAATTATAAGCACCAGTGAAAAAGTTACGAATGGTATCTGATGTTTTTTCATGGTTTTTAGTGGGATTTGCATGTTCTGGGTCATTTGAGGGGATTACATCACCTCACAGAAATGCCTATTGTTCATGGCACTTTGAGTACAGCAAAAGCCTCCCCAGTCTCTGAAATCGATCTGTTTCTCTTTCAGTGTAATAGCCAGATTTAGTCACAAGATGAATTGAGCTTGATATCAGCCAACAGAAGGGTTAATTTATGAAGAGAAAAAAAATCATTTGCATGTGAAAACAAAAACACCAGGCTGGACTTTGATCTATTCTCATGCCCAAATTTGTGGCTTGAATCAGACACTGAGTGGTTTGCTGCACGACACTTCAACTACAAATTGGTTTCTTCACAGATGCTATGCGGGTGGCTTAATCTAAGCTTTGTAGTCACTCGGCATTGTGGCCATGGGAGCTGCAGTGCTTTGGGGGCAGGCAAAAGGTTTAGGGAGACAACCCCACACAGAGTTGTGGCCGAGGAACATGTGGCTTAACCCGCCCTGGAACTGGAGTCAGAATCACTTTTCGGCGCTGTGATCTGAAATTTCCTCAGCTTGTCAGATATCATCCTGTTCTTATAGAACTTAGACCTGACAATGAGTGACTTTTTCTGTTAACAGAAGTCTTTGCCTGGGGTTAATCGTAGAATGGCTCTAACCTTTAGCTCATTTAAACATACACATACAAACACACACACACACACACACACACACACACACACACATACACACACTCAGTTTATGCAATTACAGATTACACCCCAACCTATTCACAGTATGCACACTCATACATACTAACAAGTCCGATTCTGGAATTTATACCATATACCTATTCATATACCCTCAAAGCTATTGTGTAGTAAATGCACATAGGTTTAATTTTTTGGTCAAAAGTCTGATACCCCAAGAATGTATAAATCTGTGCCGATGCTTTACTTTCTAAGGTAGTTTTAACTGCCCATGAGGTTGAGCTATTATGTCAGTGCTACATCACACACACACACACACACACACACACACACACACACACACACAAGCACACACAGAAAATTACTCATGTTCATACTTTAATTTAAGCTAAGAGAGTGAGGCAGATTTGAATGATAAGCTCAGGCAGGTGTTCTATCCATGTGTGCGACAATAAAAGCATTTGCATTTGCATTTCCTTCTGGGGGATGATATTTTGGTTATGCCGTGTGTAACGAGTGCTGCCCCCCTTAAGCCACTCATCGAGAACCTTCACTGTCTCCTTCTGGGAAAAAAATACTTTTTATTACAAATATTCAGCAGTTTGATCAGATCATGTGTTAAAAACCATGTAGTTTTGTTTTACTCATATTCTTTAGTGCTGTTATGATTTTGCCTCTGTTGTGTAGCTAAATAAAGCCCCAATCTATCATTATAGCGACGGTGCCTTTGTGATAATTTGAACTTGGTAAATATTTTCTCTGCAGTATAAAGTGGAGAGCGTAATTTCATATCTAACTGAAACACAAAAGTCTTTTTATCTAAGTTATTTTGAATGGCTAGCCTCCATTTTAAAAATGACAGACAATGTATAGCGATGTACTTTCTATTCTTCTGATATATTCATTTACACAGAATTGACATCGATGCCTTTTTGGTCTTTTGTTAAAAATGAGAAATTTAAAAAAAAAATCTTTGGTTTGATTTCTGGCACAGTATAAAATAATCTAGTCATATAAGTGAATTTGAATAGCTGAAAGGTCTTTTGTCTGGAATTAAAGAGGTCATGTTCCATGTCTTGTGTAGCATTTCAGAGCCCTCTGTTCACTCAGCAGCTCATTCTGTTCTCTGTCAAAAACAGGAGATACAGACTGTTTCTAAGGACTCTCTGACTCCACCAAATTCATTCAATAAGCAATATAATAGCTAAAGATCCTGAAAGAAAGGAACTTTTATTCATGCAGTTATTCAAATGAATTTACTGAACTCAGATGTCTCAAAGACGCAAAGGCACAACTGCAATGTCTTTAACCTTCTTTCACAGACCCGCTAGCGCTTTAAGATGATCTCCACGTATTGTCTCCCGAGATACTTTTTCCCTTTCCCCTAACATCCAACTGACCAAAAAATAAAGCTGATCTTCAACATTTACATGACCCCTATCTCCCAGAGCCCAAAGCAAACACTGCACACACACACACACACACACACACACATTATACGGATCTACAGCATCAGACCAAATGGACTGTAGCAGCGTGATGGCCCTTAAAGCTGGACGGACATAGAGACCTGCAAACATGCAGACAGACTGACCATTAGATAATATTCTTTGCCTAACCCACACTCCTTTTGCTTGTCTCCGAAACCAAAACCACGGAACTGTTGTATGTTTGCTTAATTTTACAGGAAAAAAATGTTTTTAAAGTCATATCAGAACGCCCTAAAACTGACCCTGGTTTCTTTTAATGCATCTGATTAGGAAGAGTGATTTAAAAAGAAAAAAAAAAAGGTATCTCTGATGTGCCAGCGTCTGTGCAGTGTTTAAATAATTTGTTCTTTAGTGGAGGACGAGGCAAAAACTACCTTGAGTCAATCCTAACACTGGTGCTTTCTTAAGTACAGTCAAAGCTACAGAGTACTGCTGTATTTCCATTTACATATCCACAGCTGTATCATCCATGCCTCCTGAGAGCAGCTTGTCAGTTTGTTTGACTCAGTGACAATATTAGTTTTTAAGGCAACATTAGTAAATGTCCTTACCCCACAACTGTTTTTTTTAAATTAATATTTAGTATTCATAATATAATAAAAACACATGTACTTTTCCCGCTTTTTTCTGGTGACTGACAGATAGCACAGCTTTTAAATGTCACTGTGCCTTATGCCGGCTATTAGCCATGAGGTGGAAGACACTCTATAGTAAGGAGTTAGTTTTAACATCATCATATAACACACACGCGCACACACAGCATATAACGTGGAGCATCTTTAGCTGATCTGATACACACAGAATGAGAAACATGGGGAGAGAGAGAGAGAGAGAGAGAGAGAGAGAGAGAGAAAACAACCTGTAAGTGAGCTGCCTGCTGAGATATGATTAAAACTGTAAGTAGGCCTACGAGGTCAATGAGAATGTTGCCATAATTTACTACATCTCTATGTTCACCTTTTATCAGCATCAGAAATATAATTATTCATATTTGATTCACTTTTGCCTTTTGTTAATATTTGATAAACTAACTGAGTTTCAGCTATGACATTCCTCAGATGCCAGATAACATTGTTTTACTGGTTATTGGTGAGAAAATATCAAAAATTCCAAGTGTAATCATTGCTATTGGAGCACTTGGTATATTTGTCCCCCTGGACTGCACTGAATTGATTTTGTGTCTACTTACTTTTCTAACCAGCGTTACGCTCAGCTCAAAACCTTTTACATTTAACTTCACCCTGTGAGCTACAATATATCATATTTCATCTGCCACTTTTGATATTACTGTGAAGGCCAGATACATGGAATCTACACATATATGTAATCAGTATATGTAACAATTGCAGAGACATGAATGTTGGTTGTATGGAAATATTACTAATCAAATTGAAATAAATCTTTTTTTTTGTAATTAAGCAAAAACCAAAAAAACCATTTGCCTTACTCTGTCAGATTTAGCTGACAGACTTACCTGTGATAAGCCCAAATGAACTGAGGCAGTTTCGGAGATGTACATGATTTTGCCATCGGAAGCAACAACAAACACAAATCCGTCCAGAGTCTAAGAGAGAGAGAGAGAGAGAGAGAGAGAGAGAGAGAGAGAGAGAGGGGAGGGGGCGGAATTGCATTAATAAACAGCAACTTCCATCCCCTCAGATAAGTTAACATGTGCGAATTGCACTTCTAGTTAAATTGAATCCAATTACGCAGCACTGTCACCATTTAAACTCCACAGTGTGCTTACAGTGGTGCATATACTGGAGCTTCTATGTACTGGTTGTTTTAGCGTACTTGCCTGAAGTAGATGAGAGCCCAACTCCTTGGCCATGCTGTCTAAAGGGCTGATGCGAGAGGGTTGTCCCCATGCCTCTCCAAGGCCTGTGAAAAAATAACAACAAAAACAACAACTACAAAAGCCCTTTACACTCCCCCCCATGGGGGGAAAAAAAAACTCCCTCCCACGACACTTATTTTGTCAGCTATACAATAATATTATTAACGATTGTCATGAAGAATGTCCGGCCGGTCTGTAAGGACTGAGTGAAATGAATTTCAACACACCCACACATCTATTTCACCAGAGCTTCACCTGACTCGACAACAAGCAAATTTAAGTCACCTGCACGTTGGGTTTACATTACTGGCATTTACTTGCAAATCAACGCTCTGCTAAATCTCAACCAAGCTATATCAGTCAAAGTGAAATTGTTCTGATACTGTAATCTGATCAAGATGTTATTTAAAGGGGGGTGTGGGGACTGAACGATAGACAACATGTAACATATGGAATCACACAAACTATTTCCTTTTGTTGAAGTAGGAATTTGCTTTTCATCAAAGGTTAAATGAAAATGCTACTTTGAGAAATCCATAATCATTGTGAACTTTAAAAAAGCACATACAGTCACAGCACGTAAGATACACACACACACACACACACACACACACACCACACACACGCACACCACACGCTTATACAGAAACCTTCACTTTTTACTGTAGTTGCTAACAAAAATTTCAGTCTGTTCTCTTTGTTACTACTGCATGCGGATGCATCAGAGGTACTGCAAAAACGCGGTGTCATTCCAGGCTTCTAGTTTGTGTTCAGCTCAGGCTGAACCTTGACCGGTATGTCTCGAGAGAAATTTTAACGCCTCTGTTGTTTATAGCGGTTTTCTGAATGACCGCTGTCTTCTTCACGCCACTGATGGTAACAAAGACTCTCAATGTTATTTCACCTTGTACAACAATTTTTTTTTTTTTTTAAAAAAATAGCTGAAATCCGTCAATTTGCATTTAAATTTTAATCAAAATCTGTAAAATCCAAGGAAATAACTGCAAGAAAATTTCACGCGCCAAAGTAAGTAGGCCTAAACGAGTTCGTGGACGACATCGACGGTGCTCAAATGTCAAAAGTTCACATTCTTCTTGATACTGGGAAGGAAACGTGAGATGATGAGCGACCATAAAACAAACGATTACCACGAGGACGGAATTTGAGTGTCATTTTAATTCCGATAGATTTTCGATTCACATTCAGCTCAAGTCCCACAGGCCTCTGAGTTCAAATTCAGACTAAGAAGTCAGAAGTATTTATCTTAAAAATAATCCACGAGTGAATATTCCATGAGCCCACAATTCAGCGTAAATGGACTTTTTAATTAACGCTTTCATGGGTTGCACATCAAAGCCTTTTTGAAAATAAACTTGTTATACACTGGGCCTATATTATCCAACTGTCTAGTGAATACAGTCTATGGATTAAGATGATAGATTAAGATTTTGGTAGAGTCATTAAGAAATTCTCAGGTCAGTCCGTTCTGCAACAGTGAAACAACGTTCTCTCTTGGATGTTGATTAAAATAGGTTTCATTCATTCATTCATTCATTCATTCATTCACAACCAACCAAAGAAGCGAATAAATAAATAAATAAATAAATTAATAAATTAATTAATTAATACTTTTACTGACACAAAAATAAGAGAATATTTTCCCCTCTCAATTCGTTGTCGACACATTAATCGTCACTATCAAATAATTTCCCTTTTGGATATCCACGTTTGCCAGTCTTAGTGGTCAAAACAGAAAATAAAATACTCCTTTAAGGGTCCTCAATTTGATGCGTATCTTTTTGGACTTGGTGATATGGAGAGGAAATAAAGGAAATAAACACATTCACGGATCAGCACGCGTATATATTTTATATATATATATTTGTAATTTTTAAAATACAGGATAATCTTTGCTCGCCTAATGCACACATCCATATTTAACCTACACTGATATTTAAAAATACATATTTAGTAAAAGCAAATGTGTTCATTAATATCCCTTCTTCATTCTGAAAATGACCTGGCACTTCAGTGCCCATATGGTTGGCAGCGGTTCCAGTAATTCCAGATTTTACGTCACTTTGTCTAAAAAGTAAAGATCTACATATCCGATAAACTAAAATACGTCAGAGGAACGAATACGACATCAGTAATCAATTTTGGTTAAATGTATTTGAGACATCTCAGGGATGTTAAGGAAATCCAGAGGGACATTAGCATAGATTACATTTTCGATTGGTTATAATAAATATAATATCTGACAATGAAATGCCTGTCTGGTTATTAAAGCCTCCTTTATACCAAATATGACTGAGAACAAGGGTTATTTCTAAGTTATATACTTTGCTGGCCTCAGTCGTCTTGACCCTCCACAAAGAAAACAGGGTATTGTTGATATTTGACTATTGGCTATTATTTGATTGAATTTTGGATTTAAAAAAATCAAGCAGTCAATCCATCTTATTTTTGGAGGCAAAGTGAAATTATGTGTCACCTATTCGGACAACTACAAAAAGGAAAAGTTAAGGCGGTAACCGAAAATAATCTCTAATAATCAAAGGAATACAGGTGAGCAATAGTTCACATATGCAAACTAAAAAAGAAAGAAAGAAAGAAAGAATTCTTAACAGAATTGTGCCGCAACTTTCCGTATTTCATTTAATTTTTGAAATTATTTTGCTAAGTGTTTCTTTAATGAGGCCATTTGAAAGCGAACAGTTAAAAGATCGCGTTTTCTGTTGTATTACAACTATGACCTGTTTTGAAATAAAGTACAACCTCATTAACCAGACTGAATCGTAGTCAGGTGTTTTAAGGTAGGCCCAAAGGACTTCCAAAGTCCTTGTTCCATGGAGCACAAGAAAAATTTCCTACTAAAACCAAGTGGAAGATTAACCTATCCATCTGAAATGTGCTGTGTTCACTACCTCGGCTATACACTCCGAATATTTAATTAAATAAAAAACTGTCCTCAGTCCTGTTCGGCTTTAATTATTTGAAACGTATGTTGAAAGATCACATCAGAACACTTTTTTATTGTGCGAAAATCATTGCCTTCACTTCCAATACTGACCTGATATTCTCGCAACATCTTAATCGAGCGAACATTTTAATCGAGCCAGTCCGGGCATGGTACCCTTAAAGGGTGGCATCCTTCACAACTAGGGTTGCAGTGTATGCAAAAGCAAAGGCTTGATAGTTGTTTTGATTACATTTTCACCATGAAGATTTTTTTTAACTTAACGCCAATGACAAAAAACGCTACTTGTTCTTCTCCACGTTTGTAACTGGACTGACACGGACAACCCATATTACCCTTTGAGCCTGAGGTAGGATAAGGTTAGTGTGACATTATGGGAGATGACAGACCAATTTCGCTGTGGGAAGAGGTCTGTTTTCCTGTAACGTCCCTGACTCATACGAAGATTCGTTTCACTAGGAGTCAATACATGACTTTCAGTTGACTGAACCACAATACTAATATACTGCTACTAATATACAACTATACGCTGATTACTGAATGAGAAAAGTTTGTCTGAATAGCATTAAAACAAATAAATTAATAAGCACAAACAAGCAGGAGGACATTCCATGGCACTACTGCCTTTACAATAATTCCCTGTGTCACTCAGATGTGGATGTGGAATATTGTAGTTTTCCAGACTTCTATTCTCTGAAAACTCTGTTCACATAAAAAGCTTTGTTAGTGAAACCCTGATTGCCTTGCTCTTTCCAGTGGCATCATATTAGAGGCTGCATGTACCTGAATTGAATCTTACGTTCCTGCTTTTATAAACTCTGAGTGGACAGTCATTAATGATAAATAAAAAAAACGCAAACTCACCATCTGGAAATACAGCTCTCATCTTCAGGTAACTTGTTGTCAGTCGAATAATGGAAGCCTTATCCAATTGAGACGTGATGGCCGAAGGCAGAGGCAATAATTTCGCCAGTTCATAAAACTCTCCATTTTCTTTTTCTCGTCTAGTTTTCGCTGCATTCTTGGACTTTTCCTTCATTTCTGACAGGTAAAAAATCAACCAGCAGAACTTTCGTAACAGTGTGCCTTTCGGCTTCAAAATGTTGCTACTTCACCTTTATCCCTGTTATACACTGATATAAAATTCCACGTGCAAAACATTTTATTCTTTGTGTATGACTACAGGTCAAACATTTTCGGAAAAACGTAAACGTATGCAGTCACTAAATTGTGTAGACTTGACATTCCTGCGTTTTGAAAATACTGTCATTGTTCTGGTAGTCCGTTACACTATTCACAGAGTTTTTAAAGAGCAAACGCTGAAACAGCGTCCTTGGCTTGTCTTAACCTTCTTAAATCACCCACAATAAATTTCTTCTTGTTGAAAAAGTTGTGGTATTAGAATGGGTTGTGCGTCACAGCCTTTATTCATTGGCAACTTTCAGTTTTTTTCGAGGTATAGTTCACGCGGGCATTCAGAGACGAAACGTTTGTGTGCATCCACCTGTGTGCAAACACTTTTTTCAAGTTATCTAGACTGATGTACATATAGTGAAGTGTCTACCAGAGCTTACCGGTGACACTGAGTACAAGCATACTTTTCCAAAGGAGTCAGACCTTCAGATGACTGGACTGAAACGAAGGGTACCAATAGATACCGTAAAATTGGAATCTCTTCCGCCCAGGTTTAGAAAAATCTTTCAAAAATACAAAAATCTCGAGTTTAAGCCCATCTGACACTATTGACACTCTGAATTTCGCTTAAATACTTTTTAAAGAAACGTAGGTTCGACAAATCCGAGTTTGGTGACATGCGTTTTGGCGCAGCGTTAGAACGCTGGACTTGAGATTTGATTAGTACTCAAGATATATCAGTTATTACTTGCAGCAAATCCATGATGACACGTAAAAATGGATAATTACATGTCTAATGTGTTCTTCTTATGCAAAACAAAAAAGTCAACCATGTTTCACGCACATCTCTGAATTCCAATCCTCCATTTCCTCATACCTGGTCTAGATTCAGGCAAACCGCTACATTCCGTTGGCGCATCGTTAAAAATGGCATGAATTTCCCTCGGTGTCAGTAATTGCATTCCCTCATTTCCACTGTGAGGGCGGTAAGTAGTCTTTGAATTGTCCAAGGTCGATAATCCCAAAAGATGGAATGATATGCTAAAGCGTCACCCGCTAATATCTCTTACAAAGCCAAGTGAGCACAGGGAGAAGAAGGCGGATCATGGATAAAGGGGCAGAATCCATAGCACTTACGTCACGAAGACCCGGTTACCTCAGACGAAGCATGTCAAGCTATTATAGTTCTATAAAGCTGCGAAAACAGTATAGTGCCGCTTTATTCACAAACAACTTTTTATGGCTTATTTGATATTAATTCACGGCATGTACTATCGTTGATACATGTCATCTAGATGTGAAGTCGGGTGGCCTGTACCTGTTTTGTAAACACGCATGACGTGTGAATTGCTGGAAAAGTGTAAATGAATTGCGAACCGACCAAAGTTGTCATAGGTTTGTCATCGGTTTGAGATAACAATAGCATTAGTCAAATGTTGACAGGAAAATGTATGTTTGGCAATGTATCTTCAATTTATATAAAATCTTTTACATGGGGATTCTTTGAAAAAAAAAATATCACTCGATTTCTCAGACATACAATTACTCTAATATATACTACGCAATGGTTAATTTCCTTGTTAAGACGGTATAACAAAATTAATATTACATTTCAGTAATATTTCTCATGAACTTAGGTTTATTGTTGGGATTTTTTAAGATTCATAGAAGTGAAGGTCATCGGTAAGGTGGGTGCTGTTTTCAGAAATACATCATAAACCATGTGAAGTCCTACCCGTCACAGTTGCAAGTTAAAAACGCGATCTTGTCTTATGTCTTTGTATCGTTTTCGTTGCATTACGCAGTAGATGTGGTTCAAGAGAAAAATAAAGCTTTCTCAAAAGAGCTAAATTGTTATATTACACAGATCGTTATTTTGCATATCAGATTTTGATCTTAAAATAAATGTGTTGTTAGAGTCACAGTTGTAACTCGGGCCATTAATTACATTTCAGTGAAGAATCATGTAAGCTTCACTTTTAGGCTCTCTATTAGGCTGGGCACGGTTTTTCCTCCACTGTAAGGGAAAAAAACGTTTCTTAAACTTTAGATTCCATCAGAACAAGAGAAATGACAAAAACAACAACAACAATAACAGAAGCCTGCTGTAATATCACTACTTTTCTTTCTTTCTTTCTTTCTTTCTTTCTGTCGGTCTTCTCAGTTTTACCAAATTTAAATGAGCAGGTTAAGTGGTTTGGTGTGATCCAATGGTTGTATACAGTGACAATAGTATGCAGCAACAGGAATTAGTAATAACAAAGTAGCTCATATCTAATTCTTCATGATTTCTTGTGACATCTATGATGAGTACATATTTGCGATAGCTTGTGACATATTAGGTCAGGACTAGACAGATATCTTGGCAAATGGAATATTAAGTACCAAAAGGGTACCCCAATAATTAATTTGGATAGTCACATGAGTGGCAAAAATGGACAGTAAGTGCAGTAAATGAATTTTAGACTAAGAAAAATGGTATCGCTTGTTCATGGAACATTTCCGTAAGGTTTATTTAATATTTGCCATATGTTTATTATGTATGACTGATGGTATTTTTTGTTCCAGCTAAATGGAGGTTTCCTGATATTTAACTCATATGTAGGAAATACACAGACAGGCAAAAATCAGCTGCTGGCGATTACTGTTATATTTCTGCCTCAGTGTACAATGCACCCGTGAGGTCCAAACAGTACAGTGCAGAGCGCATGCATTTTCATTCTATTTTTCTGCCAATAAATATATAAATAATGAATAAAGAAAGAAAGAAAGAAAGAAAGAAAGAAAGAAATACAGAAATAGGAATTGTCTGTGGTGTCTGTTAAATGAATTAATAAGTGGTTTTTTTTTCCCTGTGTGGTAATACCTCACCATTTGTAAGGTTCTCAGTTTTAAAAGAAGGGAGTATTTCATATTTTTCACAGTTACTGTACAACTGAGACGCAACAAAGCATCAGGCCAAAGAGAAGGGCCATAGAATAAAATGAATGGGTTGCAGTTTAATGAAACCTGTGTGAGTACTGGAATAAATTTTGCCTTCAGTTTGCTTAAAATTTAATTTGGTTTACACACTATTACATTGCCCAGGACACATGAAATATTTGAGATGGATAATTGCTCTTCCTTTTAAAGTCTGTGAGTGCTTCATAGTCTGAGTGGGCCGCATTTAAGAACGTAATCAGTTCATTTATTTATGTTCCAGCGTGAGCCGAAATACTCAGAATACGGCCCTCTCCCCAGGTGTCACTGCTGATGGATTAACTCAGTAAAAAAATCCAGTATGGAAAAGGTCAGTACCAGAGTTCTGCTCCTGTGCTTGCCAAAGTCTATGGTTTCTTCCAGTTGTCCGCCATTTGAATAAATCTTCCCATGTCACCAGTGACCACTTCTCTCAACTTTGCAGATTTAACAAAGATACAAACATGTTGCAAACTGTCATCGTACCCAGGTATTATTTCTCTGCATGACCCTAAAAGGCTCTTGTAAAGTCAAACACTTAACATTTCAGAGTATGTATGTGTTTCTATTTATATTTATGTTTGTGAGTAAGAGAGAGAGGGAGAGGGAGAGAGAGAGAGAGAGAGAGAGAGAAAGATGGATCATAAGTGAAATGGACCAGAGGCAGTGAAATAGCTTAACCTCTTATTAACCTCTGTTAACAGATCCAACTAATTTAACTTTCATATTACCAGGTGCGCTGCATTCTCCAAGGTCACGGCGCCTCCAGTCGCCGGGTCACATTGTCCAATTACACACCGCTGAGAGCTTCTTTTGCTTTCTGAAGCAGAGATGAAGACATCTCACCATTCCACTGTATAAGAACTTCAGAGTCCATATTCAAACAAACATCTCATGGATACATATCAGTCCCATCTTCAGCTCCTTCGATAAAATGGTAATATTCTCCTTCATTTCATCTGTACACCATTAACTGTCTTTGATCACATATCAAACTTTAATTTTTTCTTCTTTTTTTTTTGCATTTACTTATTTATTTTGGCATCAGAGTCGTTTAAAATTTTGAATAGGATTTCCATGCGTTCACAGATAGTTTTCATACTTATAATCCCGGTATTAATCCAGAGACGAAAAATATATTTTGAGATTAAACAGCAAAAAGCATGAACAAACAGATGAGAAATGATATGAGTAGAGGTCAAAACTGAAAGTAAATGTTATTTGTGTGGAACATTTTCCTGCCATCTCATGGCTTGGCCTGGCACTGAGTAGAACTATAGAACTGTGTTTTGCTTAAGAGTGGGAATCCAGCTCTGGAAAGCGTGATCACAAGTCTCTGGGGAGATGTTTCAGACAAGCTTCATTTTAATGGAAATTCTTTACAGATCCTATAACTACTATTTTCCCCTCAAACCAAAGCTAAAACTTCTGCTGATGACAGATTAATAAGTATAAATATTGCTTGTATGTACTTTTTCATAGGCGAAATAGATACATCTTTATCCGTAAGCCCAATACAGTAAAAGAGTTTGCATCAATAGAAAAGCAGATAAATGGGTAATCTACATGCCCAGCGAAACGAGAGTCCGAAAGGCACTTAGAAAATGTGTCTGTGAAAAAGGAAAAACATATAAGACGTCAGGGAAGATGATTAATGGGACATGACTGGATTTAATTCCCAAATTAACATCTGGAGAGCCACATGACCAAACTGAAGTAATTACATTCTGCACTGTTGTGGTTTTTTTTGGAGAGGTAATTTTAAATCAGTGGCGCATTATTAAGATTCACCAGACATCCTGAAGTTTTGGCTGGAACTGTATTTGTGTGCTGTTGAACAACCCGACCTCCCTCACCATTCATATTCAAACATTCTTAGTCCATCCACCACATATCGCTATGACAAAAGTACAGATTAGCGAAATCTGTGCTCATAATATTTCAAAAAAAGTTTGCATGACAACATGCCTAATTTGTGAGGGACAAGCTGACAAGCAGAGGAATCTTTTACATAACGATTTGACCCTGACCCAAGGTTTTTGGATTTGCACTTGACACATTTTTGAATGTTTTTCCCCCCCTTGTCAAAATATAACAGTAATTAATGAATCCCTGGAATGTCTACAAATACAAGGAAACATTTGCTTACTGTCTGTAATTAGACTAGGGATCGTTTGAATAGAAACCAAAAAAAAAAAAAAAAAGAAAAAAACAGAGAAAGGTACAACTACAGAGCGTTTTAAGAATTCCTTACCTATCAAAATAATAAAATACAGCATCTTAGCTTGGACACTCATCTGATTTTAAAAACAGATGGTCTGGGGATTCATTGCACTGTGTTTTTATTCTTTTGAATGCTCCAGTGAGCAGACCTACACGCATGTTTTGTCATGACTTGGCTGGCTACTCGCTGAAGCCATTTGTATAACATTGGGTTTTCAGTTTTGTTTCGAATGCAACGTATTGTCTGGTTTTAGAAACTCACGAAATGAGAAAACACCACGAGCTTTTCAAGTTCGAAGCTTACTTATTTATTGCGTATTAAAAAAAAAAAAAGCTAGCTTTAAGGAAATCAGCAGAAGAAATGAACTTTTAAGACTTCAAACAATTGCTCCATCCAATACCACTGATTACGCTTAATGAAAAATGTTTATGGCTTGGAATGTCACAGAGTCTGGTCATGTCATTTTTTTTTCTATATTTGTATAAAAACGATTACGCAGTATTGAGTCCATGGTTACAGAGGGTCTGTCTTCTCCATTTTTCATAGACACTTTGAATTTTGGCTCATGGTTCTTTTCCATAGTATGGGAATGTCTGTTGAGAATAACCACCGATGTTTGATGGGCGACACATGAGGTAGATGGTTCCTCCAAAAGGGCAACCTAACCTTGTAAAAGCCATCAACGTTTTAAGAGAAAAATTAAGGGAGCAGAACAAAGTAGCTTTTCTTGATTTAAAACCTAATTTATGTATTTTAACAGTCAGAGTGAAACAGGAACACAGATAGGCTCCAGTCCACTAGTTTAGGACGAAGAGAATGCATTTTCTTACGACGGTGGTTAAGATATAGGCAAATTACATTCAACATCTTAACTCCATTATTGAAGTATTATGAACTCTCTGCTTCACGTGGATTTTGTTTTTGACAAAGATTCTCTGAGAGCATTAATGTTTGGCTGGTACTCTTCCCTGTGTGTGTGTGTGTGTGTGTGTGTGTGTGTGTGTGGCATGTATCAGCAGCACATTATTATACTGTGGGTTGAATAGCTGCCTGTCTGTGTCAAGCTTCCCAGAGGAAGCTCAACCGCTCAATCAGATGACGAAAGAACCAGGGCTGTCTCCCTTTGCACGCGACACATCCCTCTTACCCAGCGCTGCTGCTGTGGAAAATTCTTCAAGACGCACACCATAAAGGCTGTAGTCTAAAGTATGCTTGTGAATCAGCAGACTGGCAGGAAGAGAGAAAACCAGAATCCAAAGAGGTTCAAATCACAAGGCATACCCTCTGTCAGAGCCTGTTTCTCACAATGAGGTGCCAGCTCACTGGTGGGTACAAATGCCTAGCAACAGAGCTGACTGTATGTACTGGTGAAGAACAGTTATACACTTGTAGTGCCGAGGTGTACAGATGCGTAGATGAGCCTGTGAGTAGTTTGCTTGAATAATGTGTGACAAAATCATACGCCGCTGTCGGGATATACTCTGTGACCCTCAGATGCAGAGAAAGTCTGATTTATTTATAAAATTCAATTTTCAATTGTCCATTCTACTTTAAAACTTTTAGTTTTGCAGTTTTTACACTAGTGATTTAGTCAAAACTTCAGTGATGCCTATAAAGATCTGAATATTCAACATGTGGTCTCTCTGTAATGTGTATGACGAAGCGAGCTGATTTATTAGTGCCCCACATCTGTGAAAGATTCTCATTTATTTTAATGCTAAAGTCTAATTTATCTATGTCCCTGTGTTGAGGTAATTTGTCGCTGTTGTTGTTGTTGTTGCAGATGGCCATTGTATTTTATTATCCATGAAATAAAACATATTAAATTACATCTATGTCAAGTCTGTGGCTATGTCGCTCTCTGCAAAGTGGCACCATTTACTCGTTAAAGAGTGGATTAAAGAGTGACTTAAGAATGATTTAAGAGTGACTCTTCACAACTGTAACCTTAGATCCAAATGACAGCTCGTGAGGGAAACAGTACTTTGCTTTAAAGAGCATATTTTCCGTTTTAGACGATGATAATTCATATCTTGTTTCAGGTTATTGCTTCAGTGTGCTAAGAGACCATAAGGACTGCGCTTTGTCTCTGACTCAACATATGCTATAATTTTCAGTGGAGAGCTGCCAGCAATTTTAGGGCTCACTCCGCGTTTCTGTGAACCGAAATATTAAAAGGGATGATTAGCGCTTACATGTATTAATAAATGTTCACACAGCGTTTGCCCCTGTCTAATTTGCGCCACGAACATGCAATGTAGTCTGGTCATGAAGGTGTATTTTCGCAGCACAACTATCAAGGTCTACTGCAGAACTGGAATGGGAAAAGTTTGTCATGTCCCCCCACCCTTTGTGAAGTAGACTCGAACCGCAGTCCCAAGTCATGCGCATTCTAGTATAAATACCAGTGCAAGCACTAACAGTAACCCTACGTGAACTGTCGTTGAAAAAACAGTGCAACACGCGACAATTTGTTAAAAGCGTCACTGCTTCTTTCTGCCGATAGCTTTGCCTAAACCTAAAACGAGAAACGTTCGACTAAATTTGCCTACAGTTTTCTCCTCAGTGTTAAGGCATCTTTACGGCATAGATTATTGTCTAGCATACTGTCGAGTTCATCAGATATTGTAAAGTAATATACCATAAAACTTTATTCATCTCCCTTATTCAGCATAATAATAATAATAATAATAATAATAATAATAATAATAATAATAATAATTTAACTTACTGATAATGATGATGATGATGATGATGCTGTATTTAATTAAAGTAATTTCTGGTTATTGTGCAGAACTACTCACTCACTCTCTGAAGTATACACTCACCTATGCATCTCTTTCAAAAGATTCGGAGGATGAACGATTCGGAGGATGAACTTGTTCAGGGTGAGTGTCCTGCAGCTACTTTTGATATCTGAAAAAAAAATCGGAGATTTGTCAGCTGTCAAATGTCCTCTGCTCTCAGATTTGTTGAGCAAACGAGCCACAGCTGCTGCTTATTCCCCAGTCTAATGAAGACATCATTTAATAGGGAATGAATAAAATGAAATAAAGTGAAATAAAACTGAGAATCAAATTATTACATTCTATCACAAAGAATAGCTATCTACAAATGCATTTAAATCGATGACTACATTTCAACACAATCTTACAAATATTCTTTGACTCTCTCGTTTTTTACCGCTTCAGTTATTTTCTTCCTCCACACAAGTGCGCCCCCTAGTGATGAGATAGTCAGCTGACCCACATCAGACAGAACTCATCCTTTTTCCTTGCCGCTCCATTTTGGTGTTTAAATAAAGGCCTAAACTAAGCCTCCTGTCTCAGTAGCATTTTCATATTACACTGGAGACATGGACTTTTGCTGTGACTCTACTTTTTAAAATCAGAGTTTGTTAAAGACAACCGTAACCTAGTTTGTATTTGTCAGTTTAAGGACTACTAAATGTCTTATTTTGTTAAGCAGGATGCTATACTTTCTTCTAGTGAGATTTTTTACTGGCTTTGTTAAATCTCTGGACCGTATCTGTGGTGTGCAGGGTATAAAATAAACCTAACATAACTCGGCAAAGTGGTTAAGCTAATCACTACTTAATCACACACATTTAGCCATCTGTTAATTCTAATGAGTCTCTAATGGAGTGTGAATTTTCTTCCACTGGCTCTGGAATCAGGTCTTCCATTGCATGTTTGTGGAGCCTTAGTAGCAGCCTAGGTTTGTTTTCAAAATGGTCATTTAGGGTCATTTAAATGAAGCCCTAAGTAGTTTACTTAAATGTGGCAAAGTGTGCATTCGTGACTAGTGACCAATCACTTATTTTCCAGAGTGTGTTTTCTCTTGCTGCATGTCATTAATTTGGTCATTAATTGTCCAGAGGAAAAAAGATGCAAAACTGACTGGCACAGCATGTCAGGCTTTGCACCTGTCATACATTAGAAGTCTTTCATGGGTTTTCTGTCTCCAAACCTGCAATGAGTGTTAACTGTTTTTGGCAGGTAACTGCGGCCAGTCCCTTGCTGGGTCGGGTTTTTTCCCCAAATTGGGGTATGTACAGGGGGTTTGTATTCGGCCAGCGGTCCTGCGGGACTCCATAACCGTTGCCCATAACCACTTGAGGTTCTGTTCTTTTTCTCACAGGATACTGTTCGCTCGGTTCTGTTGGTACCGATTGTTGAACAGACAGCTCCTATTACATTCTGATCTAAATCACAGCAACAGGATCAACTATCCTTATCATTTCACAATCTCTCTTACAATGATTATGAAAAATCAACCATTTTACTAAATCATTTTGAGAAAAAACACACAATGATTATCTTAGGAAAGCAGTAGAAGGTAGGCCCACAATATGTCTACTCTACATAGAATTCATCATTACTCCAACATGTGGAAGGCATTTTGAGCTTATGGCTCTGGAAATCCAGCCCAAACACAGCACTAGCCCTGTGTCTGTGACCCACAACCAGCGTAAAGCTTCGCGCAATTAGCCTTACTTAACCCTGGATGGGATGAGTGTGTTTTTCTAAAAAATGAACACCTATTTAAAATAATAATAAAAATAATAAAAAAAAAAAAAGTTCAGTTCATCAGGTGATGAAGTTTCCTTAGGACAGGTTTGTAAGTGACTCAGACTTCTACATGGATGAGGGACATTGCAGAAAGAGCAGGTTAAATTATTCTCTCCTTACTGGAATTTTAAAAAACGAGAAAAGGGGGCTGGGGGGGGGGGGCGGCGGGGGGTAAATCCAGATCCAGTGGATGGATGTTTTCATTAGCTGTACCACACACATAGACTGATTAATCAAGCAAGCAAAAAAAAAAAAAAAACCCAAAACCCAAAACTGTTCTTCATTGCCACTGAAAGCAATGTTTTACAACCACTCTCTAAAAAAAAAAAAAAAAAAAAAAGAAAAAAAAAAAAAATCAGAGGTATTACTTTTGATGAAATCCAGACGCAAGGATCGATACTCTAAGGAATGGAAGATTTACTCTGGAAAACGTAGTGCTGCATTTATAATACCGTGGCCCCTCTTTTATCCTGAGGCCTAGACTCCTGGGGGACCAATAGTTCTTAGTCAGTTTGGTGGCCCCTGGACCCCTCTCTCTTATTGATGGCAGACATATGGCTTCCGGCTTTGTGTGTGTTGAACAACAGATGTCATCATCAGGTAAATCTATATCAGTTTTTATCCATCCTAACAGGTACCGTGCATGCTCATATACCTTTTAAGACTAATATTCATATTTCTACATATTCTGGAGCTTGGAGCTTTATGGTGACAGAGTGTTAATTGTCTTACAATATGTTAACTGTCTTTAAAATATCTGCAGACCACAAAGGTTTGGTCTTCTTTTGATCATGCTATTCCAGCTGGTGAGGTTTCGTGTGTCAGCCGAACTTGATGTAATTAAACATTCCCTGCACTTCAAGAGGTTCATTTATCATCAGCTCACTCTTTTATCCCTTTTTTTCTTCCTTTCGTTTTGCAGCCAGGTGTTATTTTCAATGTCGAAAGTCTTTACAGGGATGTCTTGGGTCCGCTAAAAAAAAAAAACAGAGAGAGGGAGAGAGAGAAAAGAAAGAAAGGAAGAAAGATATTTTTGAATAAATGTAAAGTACAGTGGGAAGGGTTTACAACGCTGAGTCCAACATCTGAACCGCAATGTGTCGAAAACTTTGTACAAACACACAGACTAATCAGGTACTTGAAATGACACAGACATGCATATAGAACGTAAAGATAACAAGTAATGTATGAGGGGTGGGATCTGGCCGCGACTCTCCTTGTTTTGGCTTGATGGAAGGCACCTCTCTCTGAGTGGACTGTCAAACACCGGCACCTAAACACACAGAGTGCACTGGTCTGGCTCACTTCTCAGAACATGCTTCGCCATTAAGACTTATTAAGGGTAAAATAAACAGATAATTAAATTACATGTGATCTGTTTCCTACGCCCGTAAGTGAGAGGATATAGCTGTCAGGCTCATTTTCTGGTCCATATTAATAAACGTGGCTTCAATTATACCTTTGCTCATTCCAAGCCAACACACTTTGTGTGTGTGTGTGTGTGTGTGTGTATCAACAATCATGTTTTATTTCAAAAGAGTGCCTGCTAGAAATTATAGTTATTATCCTTCTTGGCTCTGTGTAGTGTTTAAAATCCTTTTTTGTTGTCATTCTGCAACAACGCTGTGTTGCGCTGTATGCCCGTTCACCAAACGGTGCACTTTTTCTTTTTTACCTCTCATCTGAACCTTGTGAAATACTTAACGATTGAAACTATTGCGGAGCAATTATTCTAACAAGGTTGCTGTTTCATTTCGCGAACAACGTTACAAAATCCTGTGAAAGAATGTTCAGCACCAGTAACTGCCCACAGTATCTTCTGTGGGAGTGTCCATGGTTTACTTTATAAGATACAATGCCATTTACAGACTGTCTATGATGCCCTCGTCATTCAAACTTGAATGTTTTTGAAGCCATGGTTGAACCATGAAAAAAATATTCTAAATAAGAAATTTAGAATCTCCATTCTTTCATAATCATAGTCAAAATCAGTGAACTAACATAATCCATCCTTAAATATTCCATGCAGCCATTGCTTTACACGGATAAAGGACCTACCTGGCTGGTTTAATAAAAGATGCCAGATAAGTGCATATATCGTCAGCTTTGACAGTATGAGCAGTTGTACGCTGCATATTTTCAACATGTGTGAATCTAATCTTCCTAGTATAACGATTGCCAATTTCACCAAATGCAGATGTATGATAGCTATACCAGAGAGTGCAATCTATCACCTCAGCAGGTGTTCATCTGAAAGATTATGTCCATCAAACTTTGCTGTTTTCAAGAACCAGGCACATTTATCAACTTCCAAGGGGAACTGGCTTACACATTTCATAGATGTAACTGGACTACTATGATCTGACTTGCTCCCACTGGGGAATATGTAAAAAAAAAAAAAAAAGAATCAGTAAATTTGAGTTTTACTTATTGCCAGCAGAGGGCGCTACTGTACTCTTGAAAAGAGTATCAGGGTGAGCAGTGTGGCCAATGCATACACTACCCTGGGAAAACCAGGAGCCGATTTGATCTCAGTTTGAGAAATTAGTCTGTAAGAGTGGCTGCTGAGAGAGTGTTTCAAATAGCTCTAAAAGGTTTTGATCTATAAATGGTCTCGTATTATATTATCAGAGGCAATGGACTTCCTCTTTGTCTATATTGCAAACTTTCTGGCTTCTCATACACTCGTCTGCACAGTTCTCTTAAATTAAATTTTATTTGTCTGACGACTTTTATAACAGACATCGTCGCTACATTTAGTGTACTTAAGATAACGGAGACAAGGAGAAAACGACTATATTAAAATGAAGTTGGAAACCTGCAGCGTTGCCAAGACTCAAAAGTGAGAGCCCATCTTCCTCTGGCTGAGCCAAGAGATGAAACAGAAAAGATAACAGTCTCAGGGAGGACTGGGATGTGTCAGTGCAGGGGAATCAATTTTGGGAATTTCAGAGTGAAGAGATAGAGTTAAGCAGTGGAGGACAGGTAACCATCTCTTGGGGGGGCACGGATGCAGACAATCATGCCCACGACTTTAGATGCTAACAGCTGTCAATTAAGAGTTATTTATTTTCCCCCCAAAAGGTTGTTAGCAATCACATGGCAAAAAATCTAGTGACTGAATGAATAACACCCAAAGTAGCGTAAGCACAGAGCGTCTGAGATATACCTGTGCAAAACTAAAGCATGGGGAGTGCATTGAACAGGGCCTGGATTAGGCCTGCAGGCATGTAGAGTAATATGGTTGGACAAGGATGGTCAGATATCAGTTTCAGGACTGGCAGTACAGTAGCTGATCTTGAGCACGACGTGGAAGGAGCTGGATTTGGAAAGTTACAGGATACTTGCATGCTGGACCATTTAGGCAAGCACCCGAGGAAGGACTGAAAGAACCGTTTAAAACTGTACGCTACATTCTGCATTCAGAATTCTATATTGTGCCTTTCATGTACAGTTATGCAGTCTAAGTACATTACTACATAATTTACCACATAGCCGTAGATTCGGACATAAAGTCAAGCATAATCTCAAAACTAATTTTCTTACACCGTCGCCCCTGCGAATTTATGTGCACTGTCAAAAGTTATTTCCTTAAGTAAACATTATGACTGTGACAGCAACGAGTCAAGATCGAAATATCGTGTAAGGACTTTGAACTGAAAAATAATAATACAAAAAACCTCTGCCTTGTCCAGTATCTGCTTTCCAAAGGCAGACGAGATGCGCTCTTTTGGTATCCCCATTTCCTAAATACTTCTGTAAAGATAGCTGCACCAGGCTTGACTCCTCCCCTACTTCCTACTCTGGGTCACGTCCAGCTGAATGGGGAGGGCTTTTGCTACGATCTCCGAATGTGTGATGTTGGAGGCGAGCATGGCTTTCCCTCTGTCTTTCAAATGTAGTTACGGTTATTATCATTTGCGACGAATTTTGATATAACGCTTTTTTGGGGAGGTCCAAATGTAAGCCACTGTTTACATATTCTTACCGTCATGTCAAATTTGAAAAGACAAAGTTCTTGGCAGGAAGATCTCGCCAGAAACTTTTCGAGACTGTTTACAAGAAGTAAAACTCAGGATCCAGATAAAACGGAAATCAAGAGTGATACCAGGTAAGATTTTGAAATAATTTTTAAACATAGATCGTTACTAGTTGTAATGTTGCATGTATGAGAACCCTGACATCCAGAGAATGGTGATGAACACACTTTCCGATGAAGTTTTGAAGTTACTAATTCACGGTTCAAATCTATTAGACTTGGATATTGAACTGAATAAGACGTTGTAGCAGATATGTCATTTTGATTTTCGCCTTATGTTATATATTTGTCCAGATGTAAGAATCATGTTTCTGCGCCAACCCGCAGTGGAACAACTAGCACCATCTGTCGCACTAACACTCGCAGTTTGTTCCAGTCTGAAAAAGCTACATATTGAGGAAATAATGGTCTAATATAGTACGTACAGAAGTGTGTCAGAGTGTGCTTTCAGAAAGTCTCTGTTGCTCTCGTGCCGTTAGGGGGTAAGAATCTTTGTCGTAACTTAATAGTAAGTCCTAAGTGGTGGGTGGGTCCGATTCTTATTATCTTCATTGCTTGGATTACATCTCTTGATGCCTGTAGTGGTCTCTGGAGAAGCATGTGAATGTGATCCACCTCTAACAGGTTAAACCAGAGACTGAAACTGGTCTGTATGACTGTGAGCAAAGTTATGGTTCTTGATGTTTTTCTTTTAACCCCCCTATAATCCTGTCATTTTGTTTCCCACCTGCTTGTAGCCAAGACAATGAGGTTAGCATCCCACCCAGTGAGACGAGCAAGGAAGATTCATTGCAGGTCCCCAACACTGAGTTTTCCCAGGTATGATGGACAAATCTGATACATGTAGGACTTTGATGAAACCTGGAGTTTGATGATTTATTCACTGGTTTGCACAATACTTTAATGCTGTCTAATGGACAAGATAACCACCTGAAATTGCAATGATGTAAAAACATGGCATGTTCTAAAATATACATGAGAGTGACTGTGTGAGGTCATGGCCTAAAAGTTCTCTTGAAGCCTTGCTTAGAAACCCTGTGAATTTCGCGCGTGCCTGAGTGAGTGCATGCGTCTGAACACATGCACACGTTCCAGAAAAGAGAAACAGGCAATAAGCTGCATTTTTATTTTGTGCTGTAAATTCCAAAGTTATGTAACTGACGCGCCATTGACCACATAAACACCAAAATGAACAGAGCCGTAGTCTCCATAGATTTAGTTTTAAAGTTTTGTATGGAATATACCAGTGTATTTGAATCTGTTTACAGTAGGTGTACAGTATGAGATAGCCGCTAATGCTGATAGCCAGGGCGTGTCCCGTATGGTATATTTTATAATATTAGATACTTAAACTGCATGCATTTTATATACTATTCAACAGATACTCAGTGTAAGGTCTTGGCTTTTCAGGCTCATGCTTATCTGTTGCTTCATGTAAGTAGAACTGGAGAGTGAAAATGCTCATTTGTTTCCTTCCTTGGTTATCAAAGAGAGGAAGTTCCATGGGTATGTAGACAATATAGATTCCTCAAGCAATCCATGTTTAATTACATCTGTGATTAGGAAAAACTGTGATTTTTGTAGTGTTTTTACAAAAGATTCCTAACCACTGACATCACTCTTCAGTTACAGTACAGAAACTGCAGACTGTGGGTGCGTGCGTGTGCGTGTGTTTTTGTGGTTGTGTGCGTGCGTGTGTGTGTGTGTGTGTGTGTGTTTATGGTATCTGAGTTTGGTTTTTTGGGGGGGGGGGGCTGCTGATGAGCATGGTCTCTTAGCTGCATGGGTGGCAGTTTAGGTGATCTAAAATAGGAACGCTTAAAGACCCTCTGTGGACTTCTGGAATGCTCACTGCCCCCTCATGGAGAACCTCTATACAGTCCTCTTAAGAGACCAGCAGAAATGGAACTTCCAGCCTTTAAAGCACGAGAGCCACAGTTTAAATAAGAATCAGTTATTATCATAATTGACATTCAATGTGCCATTTCGTGAAACGTTCATTAGGGTTGACAACGCTAAACTTCAACAGCAGAGGGTCATGTATAATGATAATTGGGAAAATCATTGTGAATTGTTCAGGCTACTTACACTTTCACTCATTGGCCCTGTGCCTAATTTATCAAGGGGACGTCCTGATGTCTCGACAACTGTCATCATGGTGCGTAGCTATCTTTATGCTTAATTTGCACTTGATTTGTGATCTTACAATGATGAAGATGCACTGGTTATTGGTTATTGAGTAATCCTTCTGTCTTTATAAAGAGCATATACTCCCTGATACGAGTGGCCAGTGAAAATATAACAGAGATGTGACTGACCTTTCTTTCACTTTGCGTTCTGTAGCAGATGAAGATTAGCAGTTTATGGAGCCAAACAAACGTTGTCTTAAAGTACACGGTTTATGGAGAACTTTTTCCTGTTGTTGCATTGGTTGCTCAGTAGTGGTTGAATTCCTGGGAAAGGTTTGTTCTTGTCTGATTTTTTGAGGGTTTTGTTGGAATATTGTTCTCCTTCCTCGCGAGGAAAAATTAAAAGTAGGTCAGCAACAATAACAACAAAACTGAGACTGCTTTTTTCCCCCTCAGAATTTGTTGGTTTTGTCAAAGCGCCAAACAAGCTGAGAATGAACTGATCAGAATATAGTCTTCAGCAAAGAGCCCTCCCAACCCTCATCAACATCCTGGGGAACTTCCTGTCGCTCAGGCCACGGAAACAAGGGAGAGGGGAGTTCACAGTGAGGGGTGCAAAGAGGCCCCCGTTTCTCACTGTAGCGCTAACAAAGAGAACATGAGGTAGAGAGGCCCAGGTCTCCCCTAAACTAACCCACAAAAGTGTGTGATGTTTCCAGGACTCGCCACTTTAACTAAACCCAAATGCGTTTTTTTTTATCCCCCCCCCCCCCCCCCCCCCCCCCCCCCCTTCAATAGCCCTCCACCCTGTTTCTCACAGCTCAGCTGCTACCATTTAGCAAAAACGCTACAGATGTCTGTCCCCGATGGCAGGCTAGAATCAAGGGTTCTCGGGGAGAAAACTTTACCTGCTTTCCGAAACGAAAGCTGCGTTAGACCCCGTCGCGTTCGCTTGTAAGGGATAACAGCTGCTAGAAGCGTCCAAATTTCCATAATCTTTGAATCCCATCTGCTCTTGAAGTTCTTTTTTGTCTCCCTCCATGAATTCCTTTTTTTTTTTTTTTTTTTTTTTTTTTTTTACCGAGTTCTTGGAATAGGGGATGATGCAGCTGAGATATTATCGCAGTGAGACTTAATCATAATGTCTATCTGCGAAGATGAGTTACTGATGTCTTTCAGTCTGCTGACTGTACGGTTATAGCTTGAAACAGAGAGCAGGGGCAAATGAAGTTCAGCACTGTTTAAATCAGTAATGAGATGGATTGGCAGCCTTTTTTATTGAGATCTCTGTAACAGTTACAACCCAGTCATTTTCAAGATATAGGATTCTCACCCTGATCCCCAATACCGTCCCACTCGACAGGCTTCTGTCCCTCTCACAATCTCTCTACCCTGTCAGTTAATTCAGACTTTCGTAATGACATGTCTGTTTTATTTTTTTTAAACTATTTGTGTGCAGCAAATGTCTCTATTTGGGTCAAATATACTGTTTTTTTTTTCTGGTAATTTTTCTCAGATAATGTCTTGAAGTGAGCAACCTAGATATGAAGAGTTAAGATTCTGAGTTTGAGAGGCTGATTAAAATTTTTGACTGCTGTCCCTCTAAAGCAGCTATGAAAGGGTTAACAATAGTGGGCAGGGTTGGGGGGAGGGGAGGAGAGAGAGGAGAGGAGAGGAGAGGCGGCAAGAGGAGGGGGAAGGGGAGCTTGCTTGCTGCTTCACAAGCCAATTTGCATTAGAGAGGCTGTTGCCGCTGGAACAGGCAAGCCGGTGGGAGAGAATCGGGCTTGTGCAGCTCCACACTCCTCACTTCCCTCTGCCAATGCCGTCACCCCTCTAACAAGCTGCAGCTTAGAAACTTGACCGGTCTCTCATCCTCTCTCTCTCTCTCTCTCTCTCTCTTTTACTCACTCTCCTCTGTTTTCTCTCTACATAGTCATTTGAGGACTCTGAGGAGTACAGAGTTGGAGACGGGGACGAGGACTCGGAGAGGGGCGAAGACGCCGCGCTGGGCGATGCGGGGGGGTCACCGTCAGAGCAGCAGCTGCCCCCCAGCCCGTCTCCCCCCAGCTCCCCCGCGGCCACGGGGTCTGGGTCACCTGCGCCCCCGGTAGACGGCTTCTTCAAACGGCTGGGCAGCCTGTTCCACTTTGGCAGCAGGACAGAGGCGCGAGAATCCCAGCAGGAGGTAGAGACCAGGGGAATGACATGGGGCACAGAGGAGAGCCAGACGCGCAGTGACGCCTCCAGCCCGACCACAGGAGAAGAGTGGGAGGACGCTGAGCCCCAGTTCCCGGCGACCGGCTCTCAGACGGGTGAGGGAGAGCTAGGGCAGCGCGCTCAGCCCGTGGAGCTATCTGACCCGGCCACTAATCCCAAACAGACAGCCACTCAGAGCGCAGCTCAAGCTGAGCCTTGGATACGAAACAACCTGTAAGTCCTGATTACTTCTGCCGGTCTCAATGTCATCACCTGTGTGTGTGTCTGTGTGTGTGTGTGTGTCTGTGTGTGTGTGTGCGTGTATGTGTGTGTGTGTGTGTGTGTGTGCGCGCGTGCATGCATTGGTGTGTGAACGTGTAATATGACTAAAACTCCTTCACGCTTGCACTGTGGTATACCGTCTGCTAATTTGTTTATAGCTGCTATTAGCCCAGACATTTTTGCAGTAATATGTGTAGGAGGAGACCTGTCAATAGACACTCTTGTCAGTTGTTGCAGCCTTATTTTTTTTTTTTTTTGCAAAGTATTTAGACTGTGTAGGTCTCGGCCTTAGCAACGACAGTTGCTTGTTTTTTAGAAGCATAATCCAACAATAATAACAGCCAGGAATTATAAATACTGCAACAGAACTAGCATTGTAGTCTGAGCTCCAGAGATTGACTTCAAAGGGAACCAAACTGAACCAGAGCATAATTAGGATAAAAATCTAGTGGGCTGGAGCTGAGAGAGGAATGCATTTGAATTCCCTTAGGCAGAGGTATGATAGGGGCACGCTGTCCTGACATAGACCTTCTTGTCGTTGCCCCCCCCCCATGTGATTGACCAATCCTTCTGGGCATGTCACGGTGCTCCAATGACATCATCGTGTTACCCGGCGAATGCCTGTCACATGATTATTCTGGGAACGGAGTGGAAGCTTAAGGAGGAAGGAAATTAGACAATCCTAGTGCTTCCAGTCTCGTTCCTGAGAACCGGGGAGGAACGGGAATGTTGAGTAGCGTCTGGAATACAGTAGATTCCCAGCACCCCAAAAGTCGTTTCAGACATGCTAACACATGGGTGACCTCAAATATCTGGGTAGAGTTTTTCACAGCCAATAGTCATCTTTTTTTTTTTTTGTTTGTTTGCTGAAGAGCTTCACAGTACCCAAGGCTGAGGAGTTTATAGAGCACATGGAGCTGGCTAGCCAGAGCAGTTCCTGAAATAGGAAGTAGCCAAGGGCACTGTTTATTAAAATTATGTGCAGTGGATGACGGTGAGTCACAAGCTGGTCAGATAAAGAGCCAAGATGTCCACTGTTTCTCCAATGCTCTTATAATACAGATTGTTATTACTGGGTCGTCCGTCGTACGGCTGAATCGTATCTGCGTTTGAAAGTAATTTAAGTACATTATGTTACTATTTTTGTGTCATTGTGATGAGACCTTTGCAGTAATATGTAATGTACTTGAGTACCTTTCAGACTCCCTGTGTGTGTGTGTGTGTGTGTGTGTGTGTTTGTTTGTTTAATAGGAGATGGGCAGGTGATTGAACAGCTGTGAATTGTTCTGTATCTCTTTCCTTTCTGCCTCCTTTCTTGTCCTTCTCTCTCTCTCTCACTCTCTCTCTCGCTTTCTCTCTCGCTCTCTCTCTCTCTCTCTCTCTCTCTCTCTCTCTCTCTCTGTCCCTCCCCACACTCTGGGCTACATATCAGTGCTTGTTCATGAGTCATGAGGTCTCTAATATTTCACAGCAGTGGGTGGTTAAAACGCTCTCTCCTGTCTGTCCTCATCTGTGTCTGGCCCTGGCTTTTGGGCAGAAGACAGATTTTCCAGTGGTAGGTCCATCCATAGTTACCTTATGTTTCTTAACCTGATTGACACAAGCTATTCTCAAACAGTTTCAGTCTCATTCAGTTTCATATGGCAAAGTCCAAACACAAGTGACGTGTAGCAGGTGGACCTACATGTTGTTCTCTAATGAAGGAGAGACATTAAGTAATGAAGTGGCTGATGTAAGTCATTAGATTAAAAACCCATCGTCGGTTCATTTTAGAGTAAAATGCAATCAGCGGAGGTTTAATATCATCAGCAAAGTACATTCCCTTACAGAATGTGATTCTGTATGGCTGCACCGTGGATGGTTTGTTATTCTTTCATTTTTGGAATGTGGGAGAAGACATTTTAATGTTTGAGGACAAAAAAAGAGCAGACTAGATATTTGTGAAAAGCATTAGAAGATAAGAATGAATGCCCAGAGAGCACGAAGGTGAAATAGAAATTTAGAAAAAGAAAAAAAATGCAAAAGCTAATCAGCCAGGCGACATAACAGAAAAAAAAAGTCATATTTTCCCATTTTGGTTCCCTGACACTAAGTTCTGTTTCCTTTTATGTAGTTCTCTTGAGCCTGACTGTGTCTTTCTGAATGTCAGAAACATATTGTCCTTGTGACAGCAAAGACAGAAATACTTTCACTCTATTTGGCAGCCTTGCTTTTTCATTTTGTCCTTAAAAAGAACCTTCCAGAAGTCACCTATGCAGTGTTAAGTCAGACAAACGCACAACCTTGGCCGAGCTTTCGGAGTTATACAGTAAACGTTTATGAAACGCAGCGTGATTAAAAGATGTCGTAGACCAATGAATAGAGGGACATTAACCAGAGCATCTCCCATGACGTAAGTTGTGCAGCACCAGGAGAACTGTGAGTGTGCAAGGCATTCAGACCACGCTTCTTGTTCGGTGGGAGTCGGAATTCAACGTGGGACACAATGACGACGAGAAGCAGACCCTGACAACGGCCCTAACAGAAAAGAAAGCCACAGCATTGTCTGTGAAGGTGAAACTGCTTTTCACGCTGCAGAGGAACTAGGCCAAGCAAGCTTTTCTATTCATAGCTCCACATTAAAGCAAAGAGGTACAATGTAGACGCTCAGAGAACGAACTTTCAAAGCTTAGCCAAATTAATTAAAATTACAATAGATAGCTATATGTAGGATATATAGGACAGGAGTCAGATGTAGACACAGGAGACTTGAGCAAGGCTTAATTTTGATAGCAACAGCAAAATGATGCTGGAAATGAACACCATTTCAGAGTAAACTTATATTTGTAAGTGGTTTAGACTGCTGCTGTCCTGTGTACATCTTAAGATCTAAAATCTGGTGATGAATACAGCTCTGTTTAAGACATAAGCCAAAGAAACAAGTATGTTGATGCCAGTGTATGACAATTTGTGGCCTCTTGCATAACCACAAAGTCTAAATGCAGTCAAAACTGTAAACACGACTATGCCCCGTGTACGGTTGAGATGGGAGGATACTTAAACTTCAAAGAGCAACTTGAACCAAAATTACTTAAAATCTTACCTACGCGAAGAGAGTAAACTCAAATTCTTGAACCAACACTCAAGTCAAGTACATATACTCAGAGACTGTAAACAGTAAAATGACCAGGTACAGTCCTCTGCCTTAGTCCAGCTGAGGAGAGTAGAGTGAAAGAACTCAGCGATATGTTTGGTGGAGATAGAAAGAAGTTGACCCAGAAGTACTGGAGAGGCAAAGGGAAGTGCTAGAAGAGAAAACAGCGCTCAAAACTGTTATGCTAAAAATAAAAACTGCTGTGGCACCCTGTCTGTAGATTTTCCTTTATTTTGGTTTTATAGTTTTTCAAGACTGGGTGCTGACAAGGAGCTTATTTTGGAAACAAATGTGTTCTCTGGAGGGTGAGGATGAACCAGACTGTGTTTATACATTGAACTGTTGTGATTCCATGAGGTCTCTCCTCACATTCCCTTTTACTGCGTATGCGGACAGGAAATCTGTGCTGGAGACTAATTGTGCGTTACAGGGAGTGGCCCTGATTCAAACAGCGTCAGGGTTCTGGCGGTCTGTTGCTGAGCCATCCCAGTTGTGTAATGGAGGGTGGAGAGGTGGCAGCGATTTAGCGGAACCAAGCATTGGGGAGGAAGCTGAAGCAAACACCCTATTCTCTCTCTCTCTCTCTCTCAGTCTCTCTCTCTCTGTCTCTCTCTCTCTGTCTCTCTGTCTCTCTGTTTCTTTCTCTGTCACTCACACACACACACACACATACCGATTCTCTCTCTCTCTCTCTCTCTCTCTCTCTCTCTTCCATCAAGGGAAGTAATTACTCACTCAGACTCTCTATATAATGATGGGGGGAAAATGTTTGTCATGGTTCCTCCTACCACATCCCAGGCAGGAGGAGCATGGCTGTTTGGAATCACTTAAGCTGTTAAGGGGAGGTTGGATCATGGTTCCGTTTCACAGAAACGAGTCAAAGTCATAGGTATCAAATTTCTGAGAGTAAGAATGCTGATGTAAGGTCAGAATGTGCTTTCATAATCCCAGTAAGAACAATTATATGGTGCTGATCTTAGATGAGCAGCGTTACTTCAAAACACTTTATATATATATATATATATATATATATATACACATATACATATGGGCCCTTGTCTTCGCTTCATTCCTAATGGACTGAGAGCTGTTCGGTGTTACTAGGCAGTAGGCTTCACTCCATTTGGAGCCATTTTTTTCGATGTTTGTTTGCACATAGCAGTGAAGTCAGGCTCAGTATTGATACAATCGATAAGCAGATACTAACAAATCTCCGCCTTGCTATAAGGACAACAATACTTACCTGTGCTTTGTTCTCTATGGTAAGTGCTATCTACTAGTAAGTCTAAATGGGGGTTGGTCCTAGGCTAATGTATGCAATAACAGGGACATTAGAATGTTTGAGTCTAATGTTTGTCAAGAGGGTTACAACGAGGACAGGTTCCAGGGGAAAACTGCAGGATGCTCTCTTTTGTGAGCTGTTAGTTTCGTTTCGATATTCGGTTTGCATTGATGGTAACGGTGAAGGAGTTTTAATCACAACGCAGGTCATCAGTATGACGAGATCACTCACAGCGTCCATCACGTGGACGCTGGCTATGTTTTGCCTCCTTCCAAGACCTTTCCAATCCCAGGACCTCTGATAACCCTGACTGTACGCTTTCAGAGTGGCAAACTAGCACCAGCACAGTAGGATGTGTTAGTGATTGTTAGGTGCGTAAGCTTAGGTGCGAAACTATTTTGTAACAGGCTTTTCTGAGAAATCTGTTCTCAGTCACCCGCTGGGAATAGCCAGAACGACGGTAGCCTACAAGATTTTTTTTTTAAATACCAGACACACAGTCACAATGAACTCCCTCATTTAATATGGTGTATTTTTAGCACTTCTTGGATATTAATGCCACTTCTTTTTCTCCAGGACTTAAAAAAAAGTCTCTCCTCTGACAGCAAGGTGGTAGAAATGCCTTTCATCTAGTTAATGAGACTTGAATGCTTTTGCATATCATTCTTTTTAAATGTTATGCTTTCTGTATGCATCTCATGGTATAGTTAGTAGACTTTTTCTGTGCACAGGGATTAGAGTTTAGGCTTTCTTTGTAGCCTAAAAGATAAAATACAATTTTTCTACAGCCTGTGCTTTGGGAACGGTTTAATGGAAACAAGGTTAGTTCTAGCAATGGTAGCTTTGGAGTTACATTCATGTTCCACATTTTAACAGCTACATTAATATTAGAGCACAATAAAAAATGACAGAGTAATAGGTTACATAAAGGAAGACATAAGGGATCAGCTAAGCACTTCTGTTCCCCTTTACATCAACTACACACAGGCCATGTTTCTCACCTAAACATTTATGTTGCTCATGCATAATCAATGTGACTCAAGCTGAGAGCATTCCGAATTTTCCAAAGCAACTCAAACTTTCATGTCCTGAAGCTTTGTAACAAGTACACTTGAGTACACCAAAGCACTGTAATTTAGTATATTGAAAATATGTGTATAAAGAAATGAAAATGTTGACTTAGTTGTCATCTCAAATGTTGATGGTATTTAAAAAAAAAAAAACCCCAAACATAATCCTTAGTTTTATGAAGTATTGTATTATTTCGTATCATACACAGAATGTTCTCTTGAAGGGAGGGATAAGATTGAAAGAAGGGTGGGGATGATTGAAAAAGGGTTTATGATATACAACCTTTTGAGCGCATCTATACCCTGCCTTTAGGCTTGCAGACTCTTTGTGTAGCAGCTGTTTATGAATATTTGATGAGGATGTTCTTGAACTGCTGTTTGAGTGGCTTTTTGTATGTCTGGCTTTCAAGCCATACATGGAAATGTGCTCTTAAAAGCAGCACTAAGCAAACGTGTGGCTTTCTAGACCCCTCGGTTAGATTTGAGACCGTTTGGTTAACTCCAGTTTCGTGTTCTGTTGTTTGTGCAGAGCCTCGGAGGAGGTGACTGACGAGGAGCGCCATGTGGGAGATGAAGGAGAGACAGCGGACAATCCTCCTGTGAAAGAAGACCTCGATGAGCAGCGTCGCCACGCGTTGGCCTGTCCTCCTGTCGTTACGTATGGGACCTACAGAGGCCTGAGAGAGATCAGAAGAATGAGGAGGAGACCACAGGTGCAGGTCCACTCGCCCATTTCTGAGGGGGAGGAGGTGCAGCAGGGCAGAGGGAGCCTTTCATCTGAGGAGGTTGTTAGCCCTCAGCTGGCTACTCCATCAGTGATCCCCACTGCAGAGCACCGGGCTGAAACCACCTCCTCTTCAGAAATGATGATCTCCGATCAGAAAACCACTCTGGAACATGCTACTGCTGCTCCTTCTGCTGAGAACTGCACTCAGCCTTGCAATAGTCACATTCCACTCTTGGCACACCAAATGGGAACTGCTATGACCCAAAGTGCCTTTCTGAAAGACAACGAGGCTGGAGTCCAGACTTTAACCTCTAATCCCAGTCCTAGACTAACCACGGACTCCTGTTATGCTGCTGAAAAAGACTGTGGCAGGTGTGATCTCATAGCAGATAAAGACAAAGAGACTGAAACGTGTGGGCGGGAGCAGGACTCATCGACTACAGCTATTCATAAAACGGCGGGGAATATTAACCGGGAAGTAGCGGAAAGCTCATCTGTGCAACAGAAGCCAACAGGGTCACCTTCACTCATTGCTGATGCGCATCTCTGCCAGGCAACTGACACTCATGGGACCGAATCCCCACACCCACCTGCCTCTGCTTCCCGCGGTTTCCAAGACATCCAACAGGCCCCATTTTGTATGTCACTGCCAAGCTTGAGAAACCCAGAGCAAAGTAAAAACCCCACGTCGCCAGACATGGAGGTGGGTTTAACGTCTGATTCTCTAAAAGACAATGAGGAAGAGAGGCTATTAACTGGGGAATATGTGGATGTAAATGAGGAGACGCTTCGGTTGGAATCTAAAAAAATGGTTGATGACATTCTCCAGAGCGCTCTGGCAGCACTGCAGAGGATTGGGGACTCTGAGCAAGAGGGTGAGATGCTATCTGTGAGTGGATTCTTATTTACAGGTCAAGATGGTCATGATGTTTCTACAAAGCCTGAACATCTATTTAAGCAAAGTTCAGCTGAACAAGATGACACAATCACTCAATCTACACTAATAGAGGAAAGCCTTGCAACTAATAGGACTCATGCAGAACCCAGCAGGTCCACACCGTCCTCAGGTTACGAATCTATCGCAGGCTCAGACACAGACATCAGATCCAGTCAGGGTTGGAGCTATGAGGGCACCTCCGCCACTATTTCAATCAGCTGTCAGCAAGAGGGGCAGGATCAAGAGAGAAGGCTGGTGATTGGCTGTCCCACAGAAAACAAAGAATTACATGTGGCTGAAAGTGCTGTCTGTCAAGAGCGTGGGAGTATCAATAGCATCAACCTTGCAGCCAACAATGATTCCAGCACTGCGCGAGCTGAAACCAGCAGTGAACTGTCGCCGCAGAAACAAGGTCTCCATAGTGACAGCAATACTATTTATTGTACAAATAGTACATCAGTGCAACCAACCATATCTGAAACTGTATCTGTGCAATCGAATGAAAAGAAAGTGCAAGTACACTATATATTAGAGGACTATGGAGTTAATGTTGCAGTATTCAATCAGGAGAAAGGGGAGAGTGATAAACCTCTTCATGTTGCCAAAGACACCGCAGAAAGCAATAATCATAGTAATAAGCCAGATAGTTCTTCTTTTAATGAAACTACAATCATTAATAACATCAACAAGTCCAGTCACCTTAATAGCATTGACAACAATGTATGTCAAAGTGAAGCAGGCAGTTTAGAGTCTGAGCCACTTAGTTCTACTCATATCTCTGAAACTTTGGACCCTAATGAAAAGGTTGTCAGACCAAAGCCCTCACAAATTGCACAGCAGCTTCAATTCAGACTTGAAAATTGGGGCGGCGAGTCTGAAACACCTTATTCCACAAGAAATGAAGGCGTGAAGCGTGCTTCTGAATCGGCTTCTGTAGAAAATAGACAGTCCCAGGGTTCAGTAGCCAAAGTGAGCAGTGGGGATGAAGGCTTTGTCTTGGTTGAGAGTTATTTGGCCTCTGTTGTGGAGGACAGGTCTGACTCTGAGGGGGAGGATCTGGAACCTGCTGCCTCGAGGCCAGTGCTGATGAATGCAAGTAATAAAGGTCCATTGCCATCTAAAAGTTCTGAGGGATCTGCTTTGGGTGCAGTGGAGGATACAACGCAGCAGACTGTGGTAAAGGCTAATTGGTGTGATGTAGCTGAGGATGCTAATGATGACTCAGATGGACGGAGACCAGATGTGTTGACAGGGTTGAGCTTTGATGGAGGAGGCAGGACATCTTCTCTCCATGTTCCAGGAAAAAGAGTGCACCTGGATGTAACTGGCAGTTCCAGTAGAGCCCAGGCCTCAGGCCTTCATCCGCTCAGGCTTCATGAGCTGGACCTTCACCATAGTGAGGGTGGTTTTGCCATCATCGACGAGGAGGAGGAGACGGACACTGTATTTGTGAATGACACAGGGCCGATGCTCAGCCCGACTGTACGGAGGGGCAAGGCTTACCCTTTCTCCCTATCTCCAATCTTCGAGGAGGAGTGTGTGCGGGACGAGGCCTCGGCGGAGGAGGGGCTCCAGGTGCCTCCAGCCACAGAGGAGGAACTGAAGAGTGTGGAGCAGCAAGCTTCTTCTATTCTCTCCCTCTTGCAATCAGTCAGCGAACGTCTGCAGTCAAGTGCCTTTAGTGAGTATGATCAGGACATGGCTGATGATGACCCGCCAGTGTCCTTCCATCGACCCCTCTGGGACCGCTTTTCTGACAGAGACGAGGGTGAGGATGATGATGAAGAAAGTCAGGTCACATCAATGGACCAAAAACCCACAAGGCTGGTAGAACCTCTTGAAGGGCAGTCTGTAGAAGATGAGTATGGTTTTCACAGCTCCACAGATAAAAGCCCTGATACATTTCAGAATGAAGAACAGGAAACAAAGCAATGTTCTAACATTGTGCCTCATGCTGGAAGGACAGCAGATACACCATTCTATCATTATTTGAAATCCAGAGTTGTGCCAGCACTTGAAACTAATTCATTTCAGGAGACAGAACAGACTCTGTACCATGGTGAAAGACAGCCAGAGACTACATCCGTAACGGTAAGAAGAGTTATTACATAGAATGTCTCTGGTTTGAGGAAAGTCACGCTTCAAGGGCTTTAAGTTTCTGACAAGTGTATCTCTCTTTGTAGGAGGAGAGAGAAAGCTGTGGAAAGGTCATTTCGAGGCCAACTGTGGTGAGATTATCGTCAATATTCTCGCTACATCAATCTCATTACAGATTTCATCTTAATTACTGCTCCTTTTAGTAATGAAGTCTTTTTCCTTATCGCTCGCTGATTAGACTTGATGTGACATCTCCTTTGAGCTGGACAGAAAGCTTCTTATCATTTTTTAATGGTATATCAGTAAGAGGTAATGAGAACGTCATCTCCTCTGTTTTGAGGAGTTTAGTCTCTGCAAAAGCCTGTCAGAAAATGAAAAGTAGTCTCTATTACGTAACTGTTGTGGTCTTTCTTCTAGGTTAAATTTCGCTGGATCAATACACAGCAATGTGAACTTTCCCATTTTGCGTGTCAGTTAATAGTCCAAACTAGCCATTAAGACACCTCACTCTGTAGTACTTAGAGAGAAATGCCAATTCGATTAATTTGCTCTCTGCTTTTTCATTCATCGCTCCCTGATCCCTGATGCTCTCAATCTGTCTTTATCTGTCCAGATTTACCTGTAAAAACTATTTACACCTTCTGTAATAATGAATGTTATTTTGTTGTGTTGTCTGAAGATAGATGTTATGCTAAATTGGCTAGGACTTTCTTGTAAAAAAAGGTCTCAAGAGACTTTCCTGGTTAAATGAATAATAAAAATAAAAGTAAGAGGATAGACTCATCTGCACCAGCTGTGGAAAAGACTCGCTAAGAGCTTCAGACCTGCTAAGACTTGTTTCTTATGCTAACATTACTGCATTGTGTAATGGTTCATAAACACGTGTATGGATTAAAAAGCACAAATGTCAGACTCAAGGTTTTTTTTTTTTTGTGAAAGTTGAACAAAGGATTAACGCCTTTCTGTTTCTCTGGTGTGTGGTTTAGCAGCAACTAAATCCTATTAACATGAAATTCCAAGGCTTTGCAAAAAGCCACTATTTAGCATCTCATGAGCATACACATGCTGTCTGTTGGCTACAGTAACACAAACCTGCATAGAAGCGGGACAGCTCTTTAGAACAGAGGGTTGTGTAAGGTTAGGCTGAAGTCAGAAACACTGCTCTCTTAATTACAGAAGATAGATGTTTCCAGAATGATTGCTCGAGGCTATGTTTTAGCTGCTTTGAGGATTTAAGACATCTGACTGCTTACTTTGAAAAGAAAAGCTTGGACTGTGTGAACAGGATCACTGCGCTTTGCCTTATCCACCAATCTGTGGGCCTTTTAAATGTTTATGACCGCAATCATTGTTCCACCATAAAATGATTCCATGCGTTCACAAAGTTCTTTGGCACATTTTCAGTTGTTGCGTACAGCCGTTCAGAGTACAGAGTATTCTTCCCATGTATTCACCATAACCATGACCGGTTCACCAACAAACCTGTTTATACCATATACTTTTGTTTTTTCAGTTCATGTTTGTCATTCAGCTGTATATGCTGGTCAATTTTAAAATGACCTTTTCTTCATAAACAGATGCACATCTATGAGGGCGTGACATTCTCTGGGGAAAAATGTGAAATCTGTGAGGACCTGGAAGATGCCACGGGGATGGTGTACCCACAGGGAGCCTCTGTGAGGGTTCTGAGTGGATGGTGAGTGGCCATTATCTCTCCTGTTCAGTCTGCGGTCTCTTTTCATTTTGTCTCACCTGACCTGGCGCTTCAAGACTTGGAAGTCCATAGGTTTAGTATGGAGAAAATGCCGTCGTTTATAACTACCTTTTATAACTCTATAACAGTTGCGTTATGAAGATGTATGTACTTGGGAGGCCAGGCTTCAAAAAACAATCTATTTAAAGATATTTCAGAGCGTTATCGTGACTCGGGCTCGAAGCACCAAGTGTGTGGGGACGTGTAAATCTTTTCGAACCGAGGTGATAGCGATGGGATGACTCTGTGCCTGTTTTTTTACGGCCCTTTCCCTCTTAAAAATGCCAGACTTGAGATGAATTTGGATCGTACCACTCTCTCTAATGTGCTAAATATTAGATTATGCCAGAGGCTGTACTGTCTGCTTTGGTCTTAGCGTGATGTGGCCCCATAAATCAGTGAGATGCTAAAGACCCCTAAACGCCTGAGTCAGTCAGGCACACTCGCTGAGAGCAATCTCTTCTCTGCTATTGTCACGTCACTAAGGGCTGACTGAAAAGGCTCCAACTGGGAGGTTTCCAAAGCTAACTTTATTTGATATGGTTACATCTTTGAACGTACGAAATTTTTTGTCTATGACTTCCTGCGTATTCTCTGAGTAATGTGTATACCGCTACTGGATGTGAAGTTATACTCACAGAAAAATTGGTTAACGAGCACTGGCAGATAAATATGATGCTTCCACCAGGTTCTTAATCACGTTATATCCCTTTAGGCTTAAAAGCTGTACTTTTTCATCTCAGTGTCTGCATTCGTGAACGAGCAGATACAGACGCGGTATGATTTGTGATCAGCGCAGGAGGGCTGTGTGTGTCCATATTTAATTGATGAAGAGAGAGAGATGCTTCGTTCCCTAAAACGTGTAATGCACGCTGTACTTTTTTGTCTCCCGACTCACGCAAGGGCCTCGGTGCCTTAGTTCTGTTCATTTTTGGAGCTTATGCAGTGTCTCTCTCTCTCTCTCTCTCTCTCTCTCTTTTTTAAATGGATTCTTACCTTCCAGTGAAGCCCAGAAGCCCTGCCCCTGGTGCTTGAGACTTGTTACATTATTTACACCATTTCTGCATTCAAAATACAGAGGTGGGAAAAGCAAACAGGGGTTTGACTCCGGGGAGCTGGAGTCCTCCTACTCAGAAAAACTCTTAGGTGGAAGCTAACCATGTTATAGAGGCAATGTTTGTTGTGGTTGCTTCCTTTTATCTCTTGTTAGCTGCTTGGGAGCGACGGCTTTATCTGTGCACTGAGAAGAACCTTCCGGAAAGAAATAAAGAAATACCAGCCCTACTGTGTGCATAGGTCCTGTTTGATAACTTGGTGGAAACACTTTTAGCTATGTCTGAGCATATCTTGCTTTTGCTTTCACATGCGGTTTGTTGTAGACATGGTTTCTGGGTAATGCTTGATAAAGGCATATTGATCATGTCACAGTCATAGTTGAGAGAAAATCAGTGAAAGCAGTCTGTGAGTCTTTTTGAAGCCGTCATGCTGTCTCGATCGATAGACAGACCCACACTGGTTCAAAAGAATCTTTCATGGCCTTGATGGATTATTTATATTACAGGACTACAACGATTAACACTGGAGAGCTTCCATCAAACGACTAGTTTTAGGACAGTTAAATTCAGTCACGTATAAACATATTTTGACAGCATGTGTTATGGTTTTAGGAGCTTTTTTTTCCCCTGGGGCAGATAAGAGTATCCATTAACCTCAATATTTGTTTATTCCTGACAACTGTAAGCCCAGCCCATATGAAAAAGCTCCAGTTTTGTTAATTCATCTGATATCGAACAGGTTGTGGATGTTTCTCTCTTTCTGACTTTCTTAGCCACCCCCCCAACCCCCGCAGTTCTCTGAGCCTTTTGGTCACAGCTATGAATAGGCAGCTTATTATTTCAATAGAAACAGATTGAGAGACTCATTTTCATGGCTTTGTATACAGCGTTTAAACGTCTTCCTTCCTGAAAACTAGTTTGTCCATAACACTGTCATTATAATGACCATGTTGATGGGGGGGAAGGGGGGTTGACTGTTAGGGTGGCTAAGAGTGGGAGGTGGAGCCTGGTTACTATGGCAATGTCCTTGGGCTTTTTATGTGTAGTTAAGGGGCCCTGTGCTGTTTGTATACATGGGGAATGGAGGTGAAAACTCTGTCTGTATGTCGCAGCTGGTTGCTGTACCTGGAGCCTGGTTACCGGGGGTCCTGTGTGGTGCTTGAGGAAGGAGAGTCCGTGCTGTCTGACGCAGGAAACTCCAGCGCTCCAGCCTCAGTCTCCATCAGATCCATAAGAAGAGTAGTGAAGGTATCTCTGAGTCAGCTCGAGTCGTTCTCAATTTTTAATGAATACTCTCAACCACTGCTAGCCTGCACTGCAAATGGTGCCAAATGAGGCATGCAATTTTTATTCCTTTTTTTATTGGGCTATCTCTGACTGAAACAGCTGGCTTGCAAGACAGTGCTTTCAGTAACATGGTGATACGGTGTTCTTCAATCCACTGTATAGGCATGCTACTGCTGTTATATGAGAGAGAGAGAGAGAGAGAGAGAGAGAGGAACCACAGTAAAATACAGCTGTAATGCAAAAAAACGACATGTTCCGTGTTGGCCTTGGTTCAGAGACTCCACTCAGACTGTCGGCTCTCTCTCTCTCTCTCTCTCTCTCTCTCTCCAGCCTCCGGGCACAAAGTCTGAAAACTATAGCAGAGCAGGAGAGAGAATGTTTCTACATGCCCATAAATGTACTATTTTTTTTTAGAATGACAGCATTCCAGAGATACATCTCCAAATCTCAGGCACCCAAGAGGCAAAACCCCTATACCTGAACTCTGAAACAGACTGTTTGGACAGATATGGGCCCGTGCCTCTCTCCAGCCTCAGTGTCAAGTCTGGATGGTAAGGGATTACACAGGATGACAAAAAGAGAGTAAAGATTATTAAAAACAACTGTGTGATTACCTCAGTGTTGCAAAGCATTCATGCCAACTTGGTGGACTCTGTAATTGTATTATTGTATAAAATAGTTGAATGCTGAGTCATTAAGTGCTTTTTATTCAAACATGCACCTGCAAGAAAAGGCCATTTCCTTCTCCCTTGTTCCTGTCAGGCTCTGTACCAAAGTACAGACATGGGAAATTTCTGTTCTGTACTTTTCTGGTCAGAGTTCTTATTCAGCTGTCTGGAGAATGGATACAATAGCTTTTGTTTCTGATGTATATTCTCATAATCAAAACCACATCCACAGTTATTTATGGATAATTTGTGTTGTTTTTAAAAGCCATTCATCAATACTCGTCTGATGGCACAGACTCACTATACAAAACAGCCAGCGACTGTTTCATTTGGTATTTACTTTTGAATGTTTCTGCGGGTATTGAATGAGACAAGAAACTCTTCAGTTTTTCTTTTAGTTGGATTGTATGTGTTTTTGACTTGTTTGCTCATTACTTCATACTCCTCTAGCTGGCTGGCTTATGACAGCGCTGGTTTTACTGGAAATTGCACAGTCCTGGAGGCAGGAGGCTCATCCACACCAATTCTGCACAAATCTCCAGTGTCCTGTGTGAGGTCACTGCGTCCACTGAGAATGGTGCGGATCCCATGACCTAGCTAACTGCAGATACAGGCAGCATCTGCTCTCCTGTATTATATTACTGTCTGTCATCAGCTTATGAATACAAAAGAACAACAGAGATTTTAGAAGAATAACAGAAACGGACAAAAGACTTAAAAAAAAAATGAGTATGGTAGATTGTGGTGATACTTAGTATTTCTCCATAATTTAACATTTTCCAGCATATTCATGTTTGGAAACATTTATTTGACGGATGTCCATGTCTTAGCTTAAGAGTTACTATATGCTATATATGCTATTAATGATTGGTAGGCATTCTACTAAGATCTATTTATTTTATTATAATTTTAACTATTTTACAATTTTAGGGTGGTCTTAAAGTAAGAAGAGCACTGGATCCCAAGGTGAGAAATGCTCCAAGGAGAATTTTCATACTATATATAATATTTCACTGTTTGTTGTCTAGAGGAGGTGGCGTGAACTGACATGTGTGTTTTCCTTGTTGTAGATGGTTGTATATGGGGAGCCCCATTTTCGGGGCCTGAGCAGAGAGCTGTTAGGTAACACAGACAGACTAGATGATCCAGAGGGTCTGAGGGTCTCATCACTACGGGTCATCGGTGGAGTGTGAGTCAGCTGGACCCAGTGTCTTTCTGTCTCTCTCTGTCTGTCCGCCTGTCTGTCTGTCTGTCTGTCTATCTGTCTGCTTGTCTGTCTGTATCTCTGTCTGTCTGCTGATGCTGATTCCACACTTGGAGCAACACACTCTAACTAATGTGACATAGACATAGGCCAAATGCTCCAGTAATGAATATTTCGGAGCTCTGTTTGGTTTGGGTTTGTGTGTCTGCATGTACATGTGAGTGTGTGTGTGTGCATGCACGCTTGTGAATCACGGCAGATGTCAGGACAGATTTGGGATTTTGTTTCTCAAGGCGTGGCTCATTCTTTGATGCAGTGTTGCAGAAAACAATCTCCAGTCAGTCACGTGCCCACTAAAGAATGCCGTCGCTGTATCAACTTAGGTGGTAGCAACAATATTAACCCCCTCCCTCTGTAAACAGCAGGTGAGAGGGTCAAGAAATGGAAGTGCCTTTATATCTGTGTGTGTATGTGTGTGTGTGTGTATGTGTGTGTGTGTGTGTGTGTGTGTGTGTGTGTTAGGTTAGGAAAGAGAGGTAGTTTCAGCTTTAGCCTTTGTCTAGCTGCCACTCCTTAGCATTCACGTTATATCTGTAACAATAGTCTTATCAGTATTTCTAGATTATAAACTCTGCAAAGTCTATTCATGCAGTTAGTCATGGTATATGGTCAGCACGTGAAGTGGAGCCATTAGTGAGTGATGCATGTTTGCTCTGTTTCTCAACTTTGATCTGATGTGTTTGACAGATGGGTGGGTTACTCCAAAGATGGCTACGGAGGACAGCAGTATTTGCTTGAGGAGGGAGAGTACAGTAACTGTCAGGAGCTGGGTGGCACGGGTCATGCTCTCCGTTCCTTCCGCTTCATTCTGGCCGTAAGTTCAAAGTTCCCCTCGCTGGGCTTTATTTAAGTTGTCCTAATACAGAACAGGCATCTATGCACAGACAGGCATGGGCCATTCTAAAATATACAACCCATGACAAAAGCACATACACATACGCACACATGTACATACACACACATACACACACACACACACACACACATATATATATATATATATATATATACATACAAACACACACACACACACACACACATATATATATATATATATACGCACGTGTGTGTGTGTGTGCCCACCCACTTGTGCCTATAAAAAATTAAAATAGGTCACATTTTGAGTTTAGCTAGTGTTCTGTTGCTTTGCCCTATTTTGTAAACTGAAAAAACAGTGTTTGACACCCCTCTAAGTAGCAACAACATGGAGTAATATGCATGCAAAGTGTCTGTTGTAGATGAGAGAGAGAGAGAGTGAGAGAGGAAGAGAGAGAGAGCAAGAGAGAGAGTAAAAAAGAGTGAGAAAGAGAGGCAGAGAGATAGAGGGAGAGAGTGAAAGCGAGAGTGTGAGAGCGATTCCCCGAGGCCTCAAACAGTGGCTGTGGCTATAATGGGATTATACAGGTGGAGATGAATACTCTACCTTTCAACTCTCATCAGTATGCGGATTCTCTGCACTTTCCCCCTCAGGCTGGTTTCTTCTACTTTCTAGAGGAGTCTTAGAATTGCTCTGATGTATTATCGCTCTAGCTTATTAAACGGTCATTGCAGCATGAGAAGGCCGGTGCTGGTTTGAACATTAGGACGTACAGGAGGCTTCTTTAGACCCTCGTTACGCTCCTCAGGCGCTCGCCGCGTTCTCCTGAAAGTTAAGCCCGTTAATCTTCTGGAAGAAGACCGTACGTTGTTATCACGAATGTGTCTTTGAGGTTAAATCAGCTCTGTTCTTTAAACTGGTATGTTCTTGTTGTCGTGACCGGCAGGACTTTATAGAACCCTCGGTCTCACTGCGGGCCGTCGGTTCTGCCGAACCCGAGGAGGTTAACATCGTGGACCGGGACGTTCCTGACCTGCGACGAGAAGAATTCTCTCGGGGGACGGCCTCTGTCTGTGTGAAGAGTGGAGTGTGAGTGTAAAGGCCATGACAGTGGTTTCTTTCAGCTATCAAATGCATGTATTCAAATTGCGCATATCAAATATTCAAAGAGGAATACGTGGGAGGCAGGGCTGACTGGTGAATTATTCTGTCTTATAACGTGCCCTGTTGAGTCATCTTCTCTGAAATATTTCTACGTGTCTTTTTCTGGGCTATGTTCAAAGTGCTTAGTGTATGTTTTAAATATTGTACTATGTTTGTGAATGAGTCAGGGACAGGAGGAGGGCACCTCCCTAACCTCTTGACTGGTCCTCTTCCAGAATCCAGCTAGAAATGCTCACAGCCAAAGACTGGTTTTACGTAATGTTTTCTGAACTGGGTGGAATTTGTAAAGCAGAATTTTTCGGTTTGCCAGTTAAATAGAGCCAAAAGTCAGCTCGTTCATTGGTTTTTCTGCTACTGCACAGTTTTGGATTTTGGTACAGAAAACTGTCGATTAACTGAGAAATCTTGTTTCCTTGAATCTTTCACAGTGAGATAGACTATAGGGTTGACATTTGCATTGACAGTAGTGTATCTGGGGCCTGTGTGTTTCAGGTGGGTGGCCTACAGTGGACGGTTCTTCTCCAGGGATCAGTACGTTCTGGAAAAAGGCCAGCACTCCGGCACTCTTGACTGGGGCAGCTGTCAGAGTCCTCCCATGTCTATACGGCCAGTGCGCCTGGTGAGTTCTGGCGGTGGGGTTGAACTGGATCAGTTTCTGCAGTGCCAGCAGTCTGCTGGAAGTCACAGTCAGAGCAGAGTTCACGACTCTGCTTCAGAGAGAACGCTGATATTCTGTCGTAAACTTCCTTTCTCTAGAACTTCAATTTTTTTTTTTTTTTTTTTTTTAAATTGAATTGCGGAACCACCTGATATCAGATTACAGATCAGACAGAGAACAGAGACAGACAGAGAAAAGAGGAAGAGTGTTGTACAAGCTTTATGTAAATATACAAACAAATGAAATGTAATGAGTGACTAGCAGTAACTTTTTTTTTTTTTTCGTTTGTTTTTTTTTTTTTTTTCAGGAGATCTGTGGAGACAAGGAACCAAAGTTCTTGGTATGCTCTTACCGTACATAAACCTGTCATTCAAAAGTCGTGAAACGACGTAAACAAGTCGCTGTAGACAACAAACGGTCGTAAACAATAAAAATGTTCTACTATGCAGTAGCATTTAGCTAAAGATATCTCAAAATGGTAATATAGTCCTGAAAACTGTGTGTGCCCGCCTGCAGTTACACGCTTACAGTGGGCCTGACTTTGCGGGTGAGAGCAGGGAATACAGCGTGGAGATAGCGAACTGTGGTTCCTGTTCCCCCATGTCGCTGAGGGTGATCCGTGGAAGGTGAGCCTCTCTCATCTCTGCTGACATTCAGAACGCTATATTCTGTGTGACAGCAGTATTAAATCAGGCATTGATTGATTGTAGGCAGGGCTCCTACAGTACTTGGCTGGCGGCGAGATGAGCACCTCTTGTACAGATCTCTCTGACCTTCTCAGTTTGTCCTCTTCTCCCTCCGTCCAGTTGGCTGCTTTACGACGGTGTGGGTTGCTCTGGAAACCAGTTTGTCGTCGGGGAGGGCCTTTATCCTGACCTCATTTCCTGCAGCGCCGTGGCAACAAGAATTAAATCCCTAAAGCCCATTCCATACGTAAGTTTGTGTCTCAGTTACTTTTCAGCAATACAGACAGACACAAATGAAGACCAAGTACGTGAACACACCAGATGTATCTAAAAAAAACCCCAGAAGACATGCAATTATATAAACGTATTTAAATTTCCCCTAAGGCACCTCTTTTTATAAATATCATATTATTGTAACATTTCGACCGCGTAGTCTCGGTTTTTCCAGAATCCTTTAACTGCCTGTGGTCATTTTAACAGTTCTCTCATGTGTTGTCTGTGTAGAGTTTTTCTGACCCATCCATCAGTCTTTTTTCCCTGGATGCATTTGAGGGTCTGGAGACAGTGGCAAAGACATCAGTGGACAATATGAACAACCTCTTTCCTCAGTCGCTTAGAGTGAACAGTGGCCTGTGAGTTTACATTCCTCTTTTTTTGTCTTTCTTTTGAATTCAACTCAGCTGGAACCTATGTGTACCTGTGGTAGACAAGCCCATCTCTTCTTTGCTTCCTAACGCTCTTTATAGGTGGATTGTGTACGAATACAGTAAATTTAAAGGCCGGCAGATGCTCTTACAGACTGGGGAATACCCCTATTGGATACAGCACAGTGGCTGGGACACCGTTGGTTCTCTTCGTCCATTAAGACAGGTGAGGTCTAGAGAATTATATCTTCTCCTCTTTACGCATTAAAACAGTTCACGCTGCTTTATTGAAGATAAGTAACCGTGTTGGCAAACCCCCCCCCCCCAAAAGATGTCAAATACGCAACTTTTGGAAATATTTGACGGTTACCTGACTTGAACTGATATATGTTGACGAGAAAATGGCGCTAGCTTAGCTGTCCTTAGCTGCCCTGGCTTGTGCATATAAGGGTAGACGCCCCGGGGCTAAGAGCTAACAGCCAACCTGTCCTCTTCCTCCTCTTCTGCTTCTGTTATCATGGAGCAAGCAGGCTGAACCAGGCAGATTAGCGCTAACACACAAGCTCTATTAAGTCTCGCCTCAGCCCTCCAGTACACTCTGTGTGGGCTCCGTTCCCTACCTGACAGACTGGTTTTGTGCTTGTGAGTGAGTGAGGGAGAGAGAGTGAGAGGGAGAGAGAGAGAGAGAAGAGGAAGGAGTGTGAGTGTGTGCAGGCTGTGTGTCAGAACTGTCTTATCTCGTTCTCCCAGAGCTGCGAGGCTGGTTTTTTTGTTGTCGTGGCTTGTGGAAACGGGCATGGGCCGCATGCCGGGGACTATAAGCAGAAGCCTGCTTATAGTCCCCTGACAAATCCCTCCACCCCAAATTCCTAGAAAGATATTTATACCTGGAGAGGAGAACATATTTCGCTTACAGTGTCTGCTTTGCTTCAGGCCCCGTCCCTGTAGGTGGTGGTTGTCAGATCAAAACTGCACAAGGATGAAACCGTGCTGATTTACCGGTTCCTCTGTGTGACATACAATCTATTTGTGTACTATCAAGGGATGTCAAAGTTAAAATGTGAAATTCCGTGATTAAGACACAATGCACAACCGCGTCTGTTTTTTTTTTATTGGCCACCGTAAATGTACTGTGTTGGAAAACATTGCTCGGGCGGCAGTGATTGACAGTGCTATTATACAAACAGAGTTTTGCTCTGAGACTTTCACAATAAATGGCAGTATAGTTTTCTCTGCAACACTCAGAAAAGGTGGGAAGTCTACATCGCCGCGGTTCCTCGGGGACCCATTAACCTGTCCTTAGACAGCAGCGGAGAAAGACACGAGACACCTTGCTCAGCGTAATGTTTTATTTAAAAAGAAAAAGAAAAGAAAGAACATAAAATCAGATCTCTCTTTCATACAGCTTTTTTTGAATGGAAACATCTTTACATAGAGCTGTATTTGACCAAATTCTAAATTGCAAAAGTGGGATCAGCTATGATTAACTATATGATTGGAGCATTTAATGTTTTTTTTGTTTTGTTTTGTTTTGTTTTTTTTTGACACCCCTAGCACTTTCCTTTTCGGTACGATCGCATCAAGATAACAACAGTACATCAAAGACGTTTCTCAAAGACGTTTCATGTTCGTACATGTCAGTAGTCTAGTGTGGTGCAGTCATCTGCAACCAATGTAGATTTTACAGTGTCTGTATACCGCAGCACTTAGTACACTCGCCTTTCTTTGGCTTTGTTTTGTAATACTGTAACCTACCTCCGTTTTTACTGCCGAGACACTGCTGCAAAAGTATTTATATTAGTGTACAATGAGAACTCCATGTCCAGCATAGCTTTGTATGAAGGAGTCTGGCACAAGCATTGAATTAATACAAGAGCTTCTGTAGCACTTGCTTATCTTTGAAGACAACTAAGTGTGCTTGTTGGTACCTCGCCAGCCTAAAGTGTACTTTCGGGTCAGAAGCCGAGCCTTGGGGTCAGTGCTGACCGTGGAGAAAGTGCAGGATGAGTCGTCGCCGGCCAATCTCTTCCTTTCCCCCGCCTGCTCCCAGGATACTCAGCTCTGGCTCTTCACAGATGGACTACTCAAGTGCAAGGTTAGTCTCTCTCTCTCTCTATCTGACGCCTGATTGGCTGAACCAGCACCTGCCCTCCTTTAAGTAAATAGATGGGGGAAAACATTTTAATTCCGCCCGTCCGGAGTGCGATCGTCTGTTTCGCTCCGGCAGGCTTCTGCGTCGATCATCTCCACGTTTGATATTCTGGGGCAGGGATGCCGGGGTCCTGTCCTGGAGATTTCCCCTCTTGCAATTTTCAGCTGCAGTTTTCACCCTGATCCAACACAGTCTGACTTTAATACTTAGATGCTCTTGAAGACCTTGTGTTATCGGGATCAGGTGTGTTAAATTAGGACTGCAACCAAATCCTACAGGAGGATGAATCGCCAGGACTGGACTTTGGGACCCCCGTTCTAGGATGTCAGAACTGTAGTGGTGTTATGCTAAAAATAGAGTTTTAAAATATGTTTCTATTTAGAGAGCATTATTGAAATTCTAGAGTAAGGTCAGGTCTATGGCTTTGTACACAGTTATTCAAAATAAACATGCTACCTGTTAACCCATGTAATGCCGTCATGAAACAGAGCAGAAGCCACTAATGCACAGTCATTGTGTTGTTAAAAAGTTGGGTAAATGCATTTTATTATTTTAAGGAGGGGAAGACCTGTCTTTCTGTGATTGGAGGGAAACCGACCGTAGGTGCTCGAGTTGCGCTGTGGCGTGAACATGGGCGCACGCATCAGAGATGGAGCCTGAACGAAAACGGAACAATCTCTTCTCATTTAAATCACAACCTCGTCCTGGACCTCAGAGGTAAGGCCTCTACAAACATTTCCAAGGAAAAGTACAGATAACTGACAAAATGAAGGATAAACACTGATATAAAGATTTAAAAAGACTCTGGACCACTGTAAGCCTTTTAGAATAGCTTCATTTAGCCTTGGCAAAGATTCCAGGAGTGTCTGAAACTACTGGAGGCATGTGACCAGTCTTCAATGATTAATAGATTTTGTCTTTTGTTCAAAGTGTTGTTAAAGGGCTCAAGTTCAACTGAATGTTGAAATAGTTTGAGAGCTGGCGACCGACACAGCTATTGCGTCGTTTTTCATGCTCATCCTAACACTGAGTGACCACACATGCCTGTAAAAGGGGCGTTGTTTGTCCTGGCAGAGACGGCTCGCATGTAAACAGAAATTATTTACCATAGAATGAAGCCATCACTTAGAAGAGAGCTGTAATTATTGGTGTTTATTTTGCCATTCCGAGGGTTGAATGGATTTACGACGTGCCAGGAAAATGTACCCCACACCACAACGGAGCTATCAGATCTACTCACAGATGAGAAACAAGCACTCAGGCCTCTTCGGTTACTTTTTGAGTGTCTGCCACATATACGCGTTAGCTTGTTGAAAACATCCCCCCCCCCCCACTACTGAGTAAGCCACTCTCAGTGTGCTTTACAGTCATACTTTTAGGTTTAACAAGGGGTTTATGCACTGCAAATCCAAGCATAAACATCACTCTCTGTGAAGTTCTTAACAGACCGCTTTGATGGAACTGCCGGCTTACGCTCTTGATTGATATTTTCAGTCAGTTCATTCCAAGTTGCTCTTAGCTGATGATTTCTTTCTCTCTGTGCCAGCAAGACCTTAGTCATTGTTCTACTTGAAACATCACCACAGTTTGTATCAGCCTTGCCCTAGCAATCCTTCTCGCTCGCAGTCGCTAAGATCTCCCTCTTTAGCTATTTTAGCTGTGAAGAGAACTGACTACGACATGGACTCAACCTTGTTGGTCCTTATCAAACTCTCAACCGTCAGCAGCTTAAACTGAAACAATGATACATTCCTCAGTCATTAATAATGAAAAGGTCATTTGAGGTAGGAAAGCTGATAGCTGTTGAATTGCAAATTAATATGACATTTTCTACCAGTGTTTAAAAATGGCCTCTCCTTTTTTTTTTTTCTCTCTCTCTCTCTCATTGTTTTAGGCGGGAGCGGCTCTGACAAGGGTCACCTGGTGATCAGTGAGGTTTCGGCAGACAAAGCTACTCAACAGTGGGACATGGAAGTGGTTTAAGTGCCGCAGTTGAAAGAAGTGGCATCTCAGGTTGCAGATTCTGTATTAGGTCTATAAAGTACTGTATTAAGTTCAGAGTTAAGTGCAAGGAAACTAAATTATCTTTCCTCTGATCCAACAAAAGAGATCTGAGTGGAATCAAACTCGGGGAGCTAAAAGCCACGACTGCATTCGGAAAAGAGAGGGAGGGAGAGAGAGAGAGGGAGAGAGCTTCGAAGCCACAGCGACAGTAGCCAGACGGATATTGCTTTTTAATGATTAAGTAACTTCGACTGAATGGAGTTAACCCTTCGCTCACCTCCGACGTATAGAGACGTATACAGATTCGGCCAATTCTTTTTTTTTTTTTTTTCGGATTTTTATTTACCGAAGCGCATTTGCACTACCAGGTTTCCCACTCGAAATAAGGCGTCGTATTGAGAGTGTGATTCCCTTCATGGTTTTTTTTTTTTTTTAGTCACATAAGAAACAGAACTGTTTTTGTTTACTTTTCTCCTGATGATGTCACTAAGCTCGTTGAAAACAGATGATTACATCAGACACCTTTTTGCAGTTGGCCCAAGACTTAACCACGGTTAAAGTACATAGAGGGGTATATTTTTCAAATAAATAACTAAATAAACAAATAAAGGTCATGTCACTGGATTCTCACTGAACACTAATATGAGTATGATATTCAGGAATAATTGTTTGTATCTGAAAACTAAAGAGGGATGTCTGTAAAAGGAATATCTGTGAAAACAGAGGATAATGTGTACAGTTGAGTCACATTGGTGATCTTATGATGCGCACTGTTTTTAAATATGTGATTACTATTAAAAGTCAATACAATACCAGACGTGCACTTGTTTTTATTTCAGATGCATAATAGCATTAATTTAGTGTGTGGACCATGTCTGTGGGAATAATATGCAGATCCGAACAGTAGAGCTGTTTATTCATTTTGACTGCTGACTGACAAAAGCCAAGGCAAGAAAAATATCTGCGATAAAGCGCTGGCTTTATCATCCGGCCTGAAATGTGAATTTTGAGATCCTAATGCGGGCTCTCAGGAACGGTGGCATAAAATTACACAGTTGACTTCACTGCGCATACAATCAACGTGAGGCAAAAGATTGTGACTTCCTCAAGCAGCTCAGTTTTTAAATGTTTACTTGTCCTGTGTTGTTGAAGGCACAAAGAGCCTTTTTATCAACTAAGAAACAGAAGGGCAGATCATTTGTCACCATGAGTCACCGGTCAGGAGCTTTTCCCTGGGGGGGGGTTTGCTGGAGAAACAGCAGGTCTTCAGTGCTGTCAGGGAATAGCAGCTGCACTGAACAGCTCCTGGCTAGGAACATTCTGTATTGTCCTGACAGTGACATCAGTGAACAGTGTCTTACTCTATTCACAGAGAATAGAGGGCTGTATACACGAATCCCTTTAGAATTAAACATCTGACTCAAACTCCACCGCTGCTTCTCTATGATAAAATTGGCTGTAACAGTCTACATTTCAATTAATCTTTTCGTATTTTATTAAAATGACATTACAGATCATGAAGATTTGGGAAGTAATTTCCGGTGGGTGCGATACACCTCTAGGCATTTTGGATGTCCCACGAACTGTCAAAATGTGAGCAAGATTTCCATCAAATGCATGGTCAGTTTTACACTGCAGAGCCTGCTGGAGAAAGTAAGCACGTTTTCAGGCTTATAAGGGCTAGCAGACTTCCAGCAGTCCCTCTGTCCAGAGGCCCAGGACCATGCCGAGTCTGTCTGAGTCCGAGGGCAGCTGCAACTGGGCCACAAGGAGGCGCTCTTCGTCAAGCAACTGTCTGAGGGCCGTCAGGTGGGTGAGGGGGAAGCGTAGACCCTGGCCCTGTAGAACAACAGCAGTGAAATGAGATCACAGTGACACAAACAAACACAGTGATGTCACAATGACATATTCTGCCAATGGGATTTGGCAGAGATGACTGTTCCCAAGTTCAGGATGTGTAATGTGTAATAGTTCTAAACCTGTGAAAGCTGCTCTGTGTCTTCCTCTTCCTCCTCCTCCTCCTCTTCATCATCTTCTTGCTCTCCCATCATGTGAGTCTCTCTCTTGTTCCTTAAGGAGTGCAAGACAAACACCACCAACTCAGTGGCTTCATCCTGAGAAAACACACATACACATATACAGTTTAAGCCGTGGAATCTGATGACATTTTAAAAACAGATTACAGATGAACATCATATCAGACTTACTGTTCTTTCCTGACTGGGTTCAACTGTCAGGAGAATGTGATCTTTAAACCTCACACGTACAGTATCTTCTAACATTGGCACCTTCCCAGCTGCGATATAAACCACAAAGAGGTTTAATCAAGCAAAAACACATTGCAATGACACTGAATGCAAAGGATAGGGTTGATCCTAACCCGGCAGAATGGCTTTGGGGTCTTCTAGGTACGGAGGTAACCTGTTGGACACAAAATCCCTTTTCATGTCTGTGGAGCGTACTTCCTGTTCCCCCTGATCCATCTTATCTGCGAGACGCCTGAGGAAGGCAGACAGCTGTCTGCTCACATCTGTGCCAACACTCGCAGCCTGACGCGTGCACAGACAACAAAACACATTCACCAGAGTGACATTTCAGACTTATGGAAGTCAGCTAGTCATTACGTCTGGTCAACTGATAACATATGAAAGTCATCATTTCAAAGTAATGATGTCCCATTCCTACGAGTGATTCTCATTATGATGGTCATGATGACAGTCGTAAATAAAACCAAACAGGCATTAAAGTACTAATTTTACAAAACCTGAAACTTAATAATGAAGTATCTGAGAATAAATGCATTCCCGTGCACAAATGAATAAAGAGAAAAAGAAATAAACTAGATAAGCAAAGACCATTTTCATTAATATGTAAAATGAAGACTGCAATGAGTCTCGGCAGTGAATAAGTAAACTAACTAAAGGCTTCAGACCGCACTGAGATCATTAAAAAATACTGCTGAAACTGGAGCTGCGCTTACTGTGAGGAGGCTTCTGGGTAGGCCTGAGCGCATGGTGATATCACTCTGCATAGAGTCAAACATCAAACTGGGAAATACATCCAGCAGAAAGTCTCCCCAGGACCTAATCCACAACAGCAGACAAATGATGATAATCAATGACACATGCAGAAAGAGCAGAAAGTACTAAATTGAGGTAGTTCAAAAAAAACAAATCAAGCTTGTCACCATAACATCATATTTACATTTACGAAGACTACAACATTCTCATATTGCAAGTGGGATTGGTAGAAATGTGCCATTAGATGACGTACTTAATATCTCATGAAACGGTTTAAGAATTGTTTCTCATGACAGTTTCCAATGAGTAAATCACTGGGGCTCACATACGTGTTCTGATAAGTACTGAGAGTCAGGTGTGTGGAGTGCTCCACTCCTGTCGGGGTATCCGCTTGGTGAATAGTTCCTCTCGGAAAGTAGAGCATATCTCCCGCCTGCAAAGACAGCATTTCATTATGTTGACTTCGCTTTCAATTCAGCCTTGCCTCAAAACACATCTGACACTTTTCTCTCTAGAACAAACAAATGGAACCTTTGCTGCCTTGCTGTATGGGGGGGAACATGCATATTTGTTCAGTGGGTGCCAGTATTTTCGTACCTTCAGTGTAATGTCATGAGTGGGGTTTCCAATGCGTTCCTCTGGTTCTAGACTGTACTCACGAGCTAGTGGTACAGTGGGCTTGTATAGTCTCCAATGTTTCTCCCCCTCTAGCTGCAGAATAAAAACCTGTAGAAAGGTGAATATGGCCTTAAAGAACCACTGCCAATATCTTCATAGGAGAAACAGCAATGTTAATGGCACAAAGCGTTCAGGGATCATTTGTGTTGTTGTGTTATACCTCAACGTCATCATAATGTGGAGGCAGACCCTGAGACTCCTGTGGTGTGATATATACATTGGATCCCACCAAAGTGCCAAAGAAACACTCCAGTCGCTCCTGAATATGCCAGAGCTCATCCTAGACATACAAACACATCATTTTGAAAACCGACTACATACAATTTAAAACAGAAAAGATTGATGGGCATTCCTTGAAATTATGATTCTATCTCCATCTAACCTTAAACCTTTGGGGTTGGTGAAACTGTATGGTAGCCCTGTTTCGATCGAAGTCCTTCTTTAGTTGATTGTAGTTCACTTTGCCATCTTTGTTCATCACCTTCTTCTTTCCATCAACGCATCGACAGACGTTCAGATCATGAGCGTATTCTAGGCCATGCGAGCACAAGCTTTTCAGATCAGACAGCTGGAAGAGAGATTTGTAATACGCCGCTATGCTTGGATCTGAGCGCTTGAGGTGTAGCGGCTTCTTTTCCCAATATTCCTGGAAGAATTCCCCCACTCCCATCGGACTGATGAGACTCTGGAACAGACTGTGTGGGCTATCGAAACAGAGTGGACTGGAGGTGCCATTGTCAGTCTTTCTCTGTTTGGCCACAACGGCGGCATCCTCCTCAGGATTTTCTGACGCTGCTCTTCTGCCTTTTTTTGGCATGTCTATAATGACGTTAACATAAATACTGGCTTACTTAAAGAAAAAGAAAAACACACTGAATCTAGGCTAGCTGACATCTGATTTGGGGCGGGGGGTAGGTTGTGGGGTATGCTATGTGATGAACATTTCACACCTTTAAATGCAGTATTTGGTTTCTTCTTCAGAGACCTCTGCGTAAATATCATCACGGTTATGTGCACTTTTCCTGCCACCCGTGTCAGTTCATTCTAACACGAGGGTACGCTTGCCCTGCCCAGTAGATGACTAACGACTATTTTTGTAGCCTTAAATGACTTAAACAAGAATATGTAAAGGTGTTACTATCAACTCGCAGTCTTTTTCCAAATCATTATTTGACCCTCAAGTTTAAACCAACTAATCAAAACGTTTGATCGAGTGCGTTAACTTAAACCGTTGCCTTTCAATAATCATGGTTGTTAATGCCTCCGATACATGACATGACATACCTTCACAGTGACAAACAATATTAAATTAGAGCATGGGATGAACAAGCTGAAAATATTAAATTAACGACACTCCTGCACGACACAGATAATTTATCAAATACTTACCACAAAGGCCGAGGCACCCACGTGAAACTCATGCGTTTCCCTGTAAACGGTCGTACAAGAAACTTAATAACAGACTATAAAAGGTTCCATGTTATCCGTGGACGCAATAACATCCCGCGAAGTCTGCTTTCATGACACCATTCCAGGTTTATCAGGTCGCAGAGTTTTCCGAGGGCATAGCTGCAGTATTATTCGATATGTATGTAAATAATTGCATGAAAAATAATCCTGCCACGCCGTATAATCCTCCGTCTGCCAAACTATGTAAGATTGCTGCTGAGGGACTGGCGAGGACCATCATCAGATGGTTGGCTGGGTAAGAGGCTTTAAACGGCAAAGGTCTCCAGAGGGGTTGCTTAAACAGTTGTAAAACTATTTTTTAAGAACTTTTAATTCTTTTACAGTGCATTTCGGAAAGTTACTGATAATGTCAAATGACTACATTTTAAGCAGTTTTGCATACCACTCACCTTGAATGACACATCAGAAAAGAAAATCATTTAAATCAAATACTTTCAATTTCAAAGTATATTAATAAATTAAATCCAGCTTTAATATTACTTTCTATTCTACTGTCTTTTTTTCAACTTGTTTGAATTTTCTTGTTCCCCATGATCATCTCCAGCATCAAATATTGAACACACCTTTATTCCATTGTATATGTTTATAAAAGTTCCAGCAATCATATTTTCAACATTTACATGTTACACTGATATTGAAACAAACATGTCCAAAAATAAAGAGTTTTGGTGACAATAACAAAATGATGTTTCAGTGCCAGTGTTGTTGGAGGCAGGTATTTCTTTTAATCAAAATGCTGTCTATGGTGAAAAATTCAGAAGATAACATTATCTGCGTCTGTGTTAATAAACCTCCGTTGTCACGGGTAAAGGAAGCGTGTGTGTGTGTGCTTCACATAGGCCACATCACTGCTGTGAAGACTCAGTAGTCTCTGCCTCAGTCTCTTTCTCAGGAAACTCGAGCTTTTCACACTCTGTCAGCTTCAGGGGCAAGTACTGTGCGATTTCATTGGGGTCTGTGTACAGGGCTGGAGGGACATGCTGCAGATGAACACAGGACGTGGAAAAGAATTACAACTGGAGCATTCATCAGGACGTTGTCTCTCTTTCATTAATCTTGAAATTAAACACAGCAGATGATGATGATGATAATTGATCACTGAACTCCCCAAGACGTGTGCACTTGCTAGATAAGCACATTTTCCTTTTATGAAAGTAGAGTGAAATATATCCATATCTATACGTTCATGTTTGATGATCTATGTAACTAATTCATGTTTTGTTTTCTTGGTGTCCCAGTTTACGGAGGGATTACACGTGGCTCTTACCTGAAGCTCTGAAATTCTACTTTCCCTGGTGCTGAACTCTCGAAGCATGTAGTTTTTACCAGCCTGAAGAGAAAAAAATATGAATAGAGCATTTCTGACAAACTGAACATTCTTAAACCCTCCGAAAGTACATTTTGGCATCATACACATGTCTGTCGCCATAAAACATACCTCGTGATACAGCCGTGTGTCATTTATCCGGATAAGCACTCCATCCACACGCAAGAAAAACCGCAACAACAGAAAGAAACTGGTAGGCATCACTCTCTGAAATAAATATCACAGGACAAAGAGAAGGTTCTAGAATCTGACAATATTTGGGGGGCAGAATTACTAACAAAAGATAGGTCTATATTGAATGCTGAATCTCATAGACGTAAATGATCAGTTAACTTTGGGGGCCATTTGCAGGACTCACAATTTTGACACTGATCATGGAAACACCATGATCATGCAGCTCATCCTCAAAAAGCAGCACGTCTTCAAAGAACATTATTTGTTCTCGCGCCTTTAGCTTCTCCATGTCAATTCGCTCGGCGGTGGGGGTCACCTGATTTCAACAAGTGATGCAAAGAAAATAAAGCTGAATTATCCGTCCACGTAACCACCTGAGGACGAAGGATGTCCTCCGTTAAAAAACCCCTTTTGGGATGGAAAGTATTTTCGAAAGTGTGATCCCTTGCCTTTATCTTGAGGTCCTCTCCCAAAAGCGTCCCTCTGTAATCTGTTGTGTACGTCCAGTCATACCGTTTCACCACTTCCTTAGAGTGTTCTGAATCAGCCCTGTCGACGTGCATAAAACGATATATTCGCGTTAGTAAACAATACTGGAGTGCAGCTGATAAAAGCGAACAGATTGGAACAGTGGTTGCAGTGCATTGCTCATGATCTGAAGCATGTTTTACCTGCTCTCTTGCCATTCTTGAGCACAGGCCACTTTAACAGAATCTTGCATGTTGTTGACACGCTTGAGGGCATCTATGGCGTTGAACTCAATGCCGTATCCGTCTGAGTGCAGAATGCGAAGCACATTGTCCCCAAACAGCATCTCAGGAAGGGACGGCATGTGCATCTCCTCAGCTAAGCTGAAACCAGACCAGCCAATCAGTTTTAAACTCCGAAAACATGATCGAATAACTTGAATGTGTAGTGAGCTGTCACAAAACAAAACAGTCAAACGGTTAGGCGACAATGAATGATGTGTACATAATACTGTGCTCCTTCTGTGGGTCATGACTATGCAATTCAAACATAAACAGACAAATGTTTACGCTGTCAGATACCTTACCGCTCTATGTCCTTTGACTTCATAATATGCGTTCTGGCTGCAGTGACTTTCCAAGGTCCGAACGTGAAGTCCTGCTTGCTGCTTTTAAATCCGTGTGACATGGTTGTTGACATTTTGGTCGACATTCACATCCACAGCCTACCGGGACCAAGCAAAACCTGTAACAGAAACGCTAAAGCTGTCGTTTTCAACTATATTCAAATTCTCGAAAATTTCCAGGCCAAGTATCAGTCGTAACCCGAGTTGCTGCTTGCAGTCCGATCAACAAAACAATACGTGTATTTTTGAGGAATTTCTGCTCTAAATACCGGCAACTTCTGCATCCAGCTTAGGTACAGCAACGTGTAACGACTTTCATTTCACACTGCTATATACAGCATTGCTTTTGTCTAATTTACAACTTGAACAACAAGTCTAAACAGATGCCCATATACATACAACACAGCAATTTAAGATAACATAAGCCGTTTTTGTACCTTTGGTTGGAACTGTTTGGATAGTTGCTAGTTGGTTAGACAGTTGACTATCCAAGCGATTACTGTTAAAACATGAAGCCAAGCTAACTAATAGCAAAGTGGCTTCCTCTAAAGCTTAGCTAGCTATGTGCTCGTGTATGAGAAAGAAACCTTGCAGACGTACACTGAACCATGCTCACACACACAGAACTGATTCGGTTAAAAGGTTGAGTTTGTTTAAGGTAATGTTACAAAATCACTTCGCTACCTCTGAAGAATTTCTGATCTACATCCATAGATTGTATACAGAGCGTAACATCGCATGTCTTCCGATTAGGGCACACGACGAATATATTTGGTTCCGGTATCACATTCTAGTCTGTTCAAAAAAATTTTTTGCAAATCCATGCGTTAGCACCAAGATAAATTATGATGAACCCAAGATTCTGCTTACTACATGAAGCCACTGTTTGCTTTTGTTCATTAAACTTTACAGTGTACAAACAACAACGTTTGCCCGGTAAACACGTGAATTCGTTTTCCGATATATACTTTAAACCTGGCCTTGGTCTAGATACATCATATCTGCCCAGCCTTGTTCTTGTGTTATCGCTGAACGGCATTTAATACACATTTTAAAACCTACGAGACTGTTTCGCCGTACAAAGGACGCATGCATTAAATTATTCCTTTCATTCAAGTGTAACCACAGTGCAACACTTCTTAGGTGGCATACAGTTCCCATGAAAGTATTTGGTGGTCACGTGAGTTTGAAGTGCTCACCGCAACCATTGTTTCCTCCCGTTCAATTTCACACCACATGTCACCTTAAGGGGTGACTCAGTAGAAATACAGAGGTGAGTACGCATAAATCGTTAATTATTTTTATTTGTTCATTAAACTGGAAAGTTTCTGCACAGAGCGAAAAAAATAATGAGTATTGCACAATGAGTTTGAACAGATCGGACCGTTATTCAACTACTGTCCCGAAGATGATTCGCATCATCTTATTTACACTGTATGTACAGTATCACAGAAAGAAGCTTTTATCCCCTTCAGGATAAATCCTTTTGTTTGTTTATTTGTCTTTTTATTTATTTACCTTAACCTTTAAGCACCTCGCTAAGCCCCATACACAGCGTCTCTTAAATGAGCATCTCCTGTGATTTTGACAACTTTTAATGTTAGACAGGCGTTTGCTGTGGGTGGTATGGAAAGCACAGTTGTTTTACGAGGTCATAACACATCCCCTTGTCTACCCAGTAGGGTGCACTAAAAGTTTTACCAGGATAAGGAATTCAACTGCTCATTTACAAACGTCCAGTGTTGGACAACATTTCAGTGAGTCCAAAATTATGAAAGCCTGTGGTATTTAGATAAACATGTAGGAAAATGCTTAATTTCAGTGTTGATTTCGGACACATGGATTATGAACTTTTGCCAAACCATAGTCTGAATAGAGAAAATCCATTGTAGTCGAGAATTAGTCTGAAGTCCATGACAAGTATTTACAGTTGTCTGTGGGGGGTGTTGCACTGGACTGGGCGGTGATCCCCTAGGGTGGAGTAAACTCTTACTTCTTCAGAGTGTGAGACCGTCTCAGGTGTGAAATGTTGATCAACTGGAGATGATCGAAGAACTCTCTCTAATAGAAAACAATGCAAGTCATAGAGATGGTTTTCTAATTGATCTTGTTTAATGATTGTACAACAACAGCACTTCTCTTCTCTTGCATAGACAAAAAATAGTTTGTCACGAGTTGTGAATAAGCAATAAGCAAAGTGAAGTTAATAACTTTGATGTGAAAAAATGGTGTGAACTTACTGATGTTTTTAAGTTGGACTGCAAATATAAGAATGATGACAGCTAACAGCACTCCAGAGCTGACTCCTCCAACTATTGCACTGACAATTATACCTACAAAAGCAGTAAAAGTAAAAGAATTTAATGGACGTCCTTGCTTTTTATGATCTACTTGCAGGTCGAAATGTAACTTTTTCCTTTTCTCTCCTTTTACCTCTGGTAAAATGCATAAGTATTAAAGAAAAATACTTTATTTCAGGTTCTGTTGTTTGATTGTTTTTGTTCTGTTTTGTTCTGTTCTATCAGCAAAACCAAATTACGAAGCTACAAAATTTAGTACAAAACTGAATTACATTCAGAGTCATTGTTATATGTAGGCCTGATGTAGTTCTGTTAAACATGACGGATAACAACTCACCCCTTTTCTCATCAGCAGGAATACAGGTTTGATTCACAGTGATTGGCTGATTTAGAGATGGGTGATTGACTCTGCAGGAATACAGCACATCCCCAGTGTGTCCTAGTGGAAGTTTCAGGTATGCATGAAGAGTGAAGGAGCCGTCTGGATTGGTGGTGTAGTTACTGTATGAACTGGAGGTGTTCAAGATGCTCTCGTTATTGCTGAACCAATCCTGCTGCAGATCATCAGGGTAAAATCCTTGAGCAGTGCAGAGGATCATGGGAACTCTTTCGGGGCCCATGACACATAACACAGACACCACAGGGCGAGCTGAAGAGAGGGGAGAGTGTAAGATGAATAAGTCATATGGCCAATACCAGTGTATAGCATTATCAGCATTCAGAAAGAATAAACATTTTACATGTTTCAAGAGATAATGATCAGGTACATCAGTGTTACAATGTGTTGAGATGTGCTTTTACCTGTCACCTTGATGGATGTATTTTTTTCTCCTAAAATGATTTTAGGTGGTGGTATATATCTCTCCACCGTACACGTATAAATATCAGAATCATTTATTTGAGCGTGAACAAGCTCAAACAACATCTCTCCTGTCTCCGGACTCCGTATCTGTCTAACATTGTCCTTGCAGGAATGTTTGAAACATTCTAGCTGCGGCAGGAAACAAAGATATTGACATAATTTCTCCTTGGATTTTAAAACCAACATAATGGCTTCTGTGTCATTGCATGGGTCATCTGGGCAAGTGATGTTCACAGACATTCCCTGCTCTACAGTGAGAACAGGAACACGATCCAATAGGATGAGATCCAACGCTAGAGGAAAAAATAGCAAATGTAGCACATGAGAAGAATTATACTCTGCGAGATCTGAAATGAAAATTTATATGAAGACTGAAAACTGAGACAGAACATAAGTTTTATTTTGTATTTGCTCCAAATTGTTTTACATTTCATGTTTGCTCAGGCAAGAGACAGTTATGTTATACTAGTAAGTGAAAGCACACGTTTTTTGTCTCTCGTGATTCAGTGCAAAAAGTAATTGTTTTATAAAGAGAATGTTTTTCTCTCTCTTTTGAAGAAAAAAAGATATTTTTATTACCTGTACTCATATACAGAAGTGTCAATCCACAACAGATGAAGAATGAGTACTGTATCAATGTCTGTGTTTGTACAGTGAGAGAAAACATTATTGTCTTAACTTGTGGATGTAGATATTAAAGGAGTAGGACTTTTGTGTGACACACAAAACATAGCATAAAACAATAATGTTACAAAAACAAATAATGAAATCAAAACAGGAAGTTGCATTCAGTCGGGTCAAAACAATTTATCATCTTACTGCAGAAATCTAAAATACCATATGACACATACATGTAATCACATGCATCTACATTGAATCTTAGTTCACAAACTGCTTTTCATCTGCTTTATAATCACTTATTAAATTATGTAGATTTGTTACGGCACTCACCATTTCAGCATTACGTACGTTGCATCTTCTCTCTTACTTAACACCTACACCCATTTCTTAGAGTGTGAAAATCTGAAAGGGCAGCTTCTCTTTCTGACGTTAGCGTGAGGTAGCAGTTTCCTCTCTATATAATGTATAGCAGTCTAGCATTGTCATGAATTAGTTTGACGTTAACCATGACAGTTCAGTTAGAAAGAGCCAAGCATGAGAGAGTATGTTTGCTGGTATGACTTAAAAGCAAAAAGATCAGTGTACAACTTGGTATTTTGCATTTCTATGTTGAACTCGGTTTGAGACACTGCATGCTTTAAATTCTAGTCTGTTTGCCATCTAACAGGCTAGAATTTCATTCCTCCCTTTTAAAATGATCTGCTGTTGATATATAGCTGGGATTGTGTTAGTAGATAGTGAGCATTCATCTGCTTGGTATGGGTAAAAATACGTTAGTGAAACTGCAAGTGGGATTTCCAAGATTTCACCTGTGGACCCACAAACACCTGTACTGTGTGGAAAGATGTAAATATTCATTTTGCTAAAATATTGGTAACATACCTGATATTCATGATAATTACCTTAAAATACATTAGAAACTATTTAGGAAAGTCATAACCTCTGAAGAAAGAGGGTAAATTGTTTTGTCATGGTGACAATATTTTTACAATGTTAACTTAATGATAATGTCAAGCTAAAGTACAAAAATTAACCAACTTATCCCCTCTTGCTTATTTATTTATATTTTCTCATCCTTAGCATTTCTGATATTTCCAACACACACACACACACACACACACACACACACACACACACACACACATATATATATATATATATATGTATATATATATAAAATGTGATTTCTTGTGTAGTTCCCGTGCTTTTATGAAATGAGTTCATGTTGACATACATGCATGTGAATGTCACATTGCCTACATAGCGAGGTGTACCACTCAATGGCTTTGTTCTGCTGACTTACAACTCCCTCAGAAAAGTCAACAGGAAACTAAAAAGAAAAAAAAAGAAACTTGCATCTTGTATGCACAGAAGCCTGGACCACTAGATCACAATGCCAAAGAAATATGGTTAGCCTACCTCAGATGCGAATGAATAGATACGTAGTTTCAAATACGTTAAACGTGGAAATCGAAATGCAATAATAACGTAAGTTGCAATCAGAAGGAGACACTGAGGATATGGATGTCAGCAGGTCATGTGAGATGCCATCTACCTTCCTATTGCAAGAGAAGCAAACACTAAAGATACATTAAGAGAACATAAATGACATTTCTTTAGACTCCCTCCTGTCTCATAACAGTATGTGTCCTGAATTTACATTATATTGTTTTAGCCTGCTCAGTGCTTCCTTGTACTGCTCATAGGCCTGAATCCCTTAGCAAGAGGTGAAAATTCAACAATATGTTACGAAACAGGTTCATATATCATGTGATCTCTTTTATTTTCATTTGTTTAATGTTGTTTTGATCCGTCTGTGAAATATTTAACACTGGCAGAGGTACATTCAATCAAATGATGGTTTTGAATAGGTAAGATGTGGAAGTCCACACAGCAGGAAATTGGTGGAAGACTCTCCCTATAAAGCCAGTGTTTGAAATGAATGGATATACTGACATTCTGCAGAATGAGATGAATTACATGCAAAGCTGCTACCGTACTTGACCACCAACAACATTGTGCTTTACGAGTGCTTTGGGTGTATTTACACATTTGCTGACATAAAATATGTATTATAGAGCATATGTGACTGTAAGAATAATTACAGTACATAGTTGGCACTGTGTTAGCATATACTGAGCTTTCATGTGCTGGGTGTGGCTAAAAATGTGTAAGCGGGACTTATTTCCAAAGCAACCTGTTTTTCATGACAGTTGCCTTAAAATACATTAGAAACAATACAGCAAAGTCATTATTACTGCAGAAAGGGTAAATCATTCTGTCATAGTGACAACAGTTTTGCAACGCTCTGTCAGCTTAAACTATGAAATTAGCTAACTCATCCCCTCTTGTTTATTTATTTTTATTTTGTCATCCTTAGCATTTTTGATATTTTCAACATATCGCATGATTTCTTCTGTAGTTCCTATGCTTTTATGAAATGAGTTCATGTTGGCATACATGCATATAAATGTCACATTGTCTTCATAGGTGCAGCATTTAATTGCTCTGTTGTGCTAAAATACCATTTGGCACACACATGTATTTGGAAATATTTACTTCACAAATTTTATTTCGTGGACTGCTTTAATATGCTTTAAAATGACATCAAATCATGTACATTTCTTATAATACTTACCATTTTCACTGTTACATGCACTGCATCTTCCTCCTCACTTGCACTTTCTCTTTCAGAATTTGAAATGCTAAGTTACATCCCTGAGGTTAAATGGTGGTAGCAGTTTCCTCTCTGTTCAATGCATGACAACTCAAGCTGTCTGTAAAATCGCTGAGTGTAAGTTTATTTTAAAGTAGCTATAAAGAAGTTTAAATAATAATAATAATAATAATAATAATAATAATAATAATAATAATAATAATGATGGGAAAAAAAGCAAAAACAGAAAGGTGTTTACACAGAATACAAATGTCATGAACCAGTGAGTGATTACAAGCAATGAAACCGTGCCCATGGCAAACATTCCAAATTACTCTGTCAAAATGTGATCTGAAAACTTCTCAAGAAGCAGTAACACTGTTAGATACTGATAGATAAATACCGAATAGCAAATAACTTGACTGTAACAGTTATTAGCTAAAAGTAGCTGTAAGGATCAGTTCTGTACCCCTCTCTGCACTACAACAGTGCATACACCAGTTTATTACTTAAAATCTACTGAGCCTTTAGAAAGCAGTGAGAGCCCTTTACTTTTCCCCTACTTGCTTGTGTTGTAGACATCATTCAGAATGGATTAACTTCATCTTTTTTGCCAACAGTCAACACACAGTGCCCCAAAAACAGATTCTTAGGAATATTTGCAAATGGATTAAAAATAGAAAATGAAAACATCTCATTTACATAAGCATTCATATCCTTTGTTCTGTGCTTTGGAGGATCACCTCTGACAGTGTAAGTCTTCGTGGGTACGCTTGTACCAGCTTGGAACACCTGGATTTGAGCAGTTTTTCACATCCCTCCTCGCAGATCCTCTCAAGCTCTGTCAGATTGGATGAGGCGGGTGGGTTTACTGCTATCTTCGCGTCTCTCCACAGATTGTGAGTGGAGCTTCGGTTTGGGCTCCGGCTGGGCGTTCAGAGACACTCCAGTGTTGTCTTGCCTGTGTGCTTCAGGTCGCCGTCCCGCTGAAAGGTGAACCTTTGCTCTAGTTTGCGGTTGTGTGTAGTCTGGTGCAGGTTTTCCTCGAGAACCTGACTGTACGTGGCTCCGTTCATCTTTCCCTCAAACCTGACCAGTCTCCCAGCCGCAGCTGTGGGCGAGCGTTCCCACAGCGTACCGTTGCCACCACCATGCTTTCAGGTAAAGTGAAAGTTTTTCAGCGCGGAAGCACTGCAAATCGCACCAGAACACTTTTTCGGACCGATTTACAACATTTCCTACTTAGTTCTTGAAAGTTATCATCATAGGACAATGGTATTAGCCAAGTAACGAGCAGTACTTGCTTTTTTGCCAGACATGGTGTTTGGCATTCAGGCCAAAGAGTTCCATTTTTGTCTCATCAGACCAGAGAATCTTTTTCCTCATGCTCTGAGTCCTTTAAGCGCCATCTGGCAAACTCTCAATGACCTGTCACATGTCTTTTAATCAGGAGTGGCATCCATCTAGCCACGCTACCATACAGACCTGATTGATGGAGGGCTGAAGAGATGATTGTTTTTCTGTCAGTTTCTTCCATCTTCACACAGGAACTCAGGGGTTCTGACAGAATGGTCATTGGACTCTTGGTCACGTCTTTGACCAGGGCCCTTCTTGACCAAATACTGAATTTGACCAGACAGCCCCCTCCAGGAAGACTCTGGGTGGCTCCAAACTTCTTCCGTTTGAAACCCTTTGAAATTTTTCAGCAGCTTGTTTTTTTTATACTTCCTTCCAGATCTGTGCATTAACACAGTCCCATCTTGAAGATCTAGAGACTTCATTGGATTTCATGGCTTGGTTTTTGCTATGCACTGTTAACTGTGGGACCTTTTTACTGAAGACATTTAACTGGACCTGAATTGAAATTTCAGGAAGTTGAATTAAATTCTATGAAATTCAATATAATTCCACTTTAACTTACCTATTCTGATATTAATATTAGGGTAATACTAACATTACAATGTTATAACATTACAATAGCATAATAATATTTACATCTTAAAAAGATTATAATGTCAAATGAGAAGCTCTTAAATATGAAGTCTGAACAAAACTGTAATGAAATTATGTGATCAAATATATAGTATATTCAGTCTTCTGAAAGTCATGAAATAGACATGCCTGTCAGTTCTCAACTGAATTCATAACGAAGCCTCGTGTCGTAAACGCTATGTAAATGCTTCTTCAACACAAAAAAAGTAAAAAAAAAGAAAAAAAGAAAGAAAAGAAAAGAAAAGAAAGAAAGAAACAAAAAACATAGTGACAGTTACCCTCACACACACTAAGTGTGATGAGAATTACAGAGAAGGCTGAGGAATTCTCAGCAGGGTGATCATTGTCAGTAACTCTGTATTTCCTGTGGAGAGCTTTAAGTGAAGCTAATCGTAGGTGTTAACCTCCTGATAACCTCGAGAAGAGGGTGTAAGAGTGTTCAGTAACTCACAGCAAGTTACTGCACAGAGTGTCACACAAACGTAATCTATTTCCTGTTTGTTTTACGGGTTTTATTAAAGCGTCTGTTAACGTGTACCTCTCAACAATTGATATCCAAGAAAGAGCAGGCAATTGTTAATGAGGTATGGGGATCTTACCCAAATCTTCCTCTGTCCCTTAATCTGTCTCTGTGGGCATCATCAGGTCCCACTGTACAGAGCTCCTGAGAGACGTTCAGGATAAAGATCTAAACCTGTAAAGTGGAAAGGTTGCTAATCTGAGCCTGCAGCTATTCACAGTATGATTGGGTTACGTGTGACGGCAAACATTGTGAATTATTGTTGATGGATCATTTCATGCAAAATAATGAAGATTCTTTTTCACACATCTGTGTCGTAGAGTATTTATTGAAATTCCACAAACACAGATAAAGTTCCTTGACATGGTTCACAGAGATGGGAATCTCTTGACCTAATATCAATAGCAGATTACAGTGAGAACCTCAGAGGGAAAATCTCTTGTTTCGCTTGCAAATCACTGCTGAAAAAGATCCCACTTCACTGTATGGAAGGACAAGGTCTCAGTCATCAGTGTTATAGCTAAGAGAGAATCTCTGAGTGAATTTAACCCATCCTCTGCACACACCAGTGAGAATACACCAGGAGCAGGGCCAGTTTTTGGGGTTAAGTGCCTTGCCCAAGGGCACTTCAGCCATGGATTCGAGAGGGGAAAGTGCTGTTCACCCATTCCCGCCCACACACACACACACACACACACACACACACACACACACACATTTTTCCTGCTGGTCCCGGGGATTGAACCAGCGACCCTCCGGTGGCGAGCTGGCTTCTCTACCCATTAGGCGACGGCTGCCCCTTTCGTATGTGCTCTTTCAAACATGTGAGAGAGCCAGGCATCACAGTAAATGTTCGTTTTTAATTACAAATAACACCAACGAGGTACAGAAAGACGAAACATAAGATTAAACATATTTAAAAATTCATATTAAAGGAGGTTACAATAATGTTTGTGACAGCAGCTCAAATGAGATACACTCATGCAGCTCTAGATCTGAAGCGTAAAAGTTGTGCAAGTTATTTTTTCCCCTTTTAAAATATATATGTGTTTATATATTACTCTGCAATTTTTTTTTTTTTACGTGAGCAGGTGGAAGTAATAGGCACTTGTGTGACTTAGTGGTTGTGGTGTAGGATTAAAGTTGAAATGAAAGGGGTTGAGGGTTAGTTCTCATAAATACATTGTTCTCGCTGTGCTGTGGTGATTCTCTGCTGCTGAGGAACTAGAGTGCCGAAGTTAAAGTTCTCGTAGACCTTGTTATTATACATTATAGTTTCATTTTCTGCTGCTCTCTTTTTACCTGCGGAACAAAACAGACACTTATCAGTCACGTTACGGTTGTAAAATTCACTTATCACACTTTATAGATGATATTGGTTATCGGTTATGTAAATGCACATCTGTAAAACGTGTAGGTGGCAATGACACATTGAACTGTGGGGTTAATCAAATGTTTTTGTGTTATTAAAGGTAATATAGTCCCCCCCCCCCTCCCCCATATAATATGTTCTTTCATCAAAGCTAAAGATGCAATTATAGATTCGACAAATTTAGTTTAGATGGTAAAGCTTTGTCAGTCACTGCCTCACTATTTGAAGCAGATGAAGGAATTGCCCTCTACTGCCATCTAGTGGAGTTTATTTTATTAACAAGCAAAAGCTCCAAGGGTGCACAGTCCAGGCTGAGATATCTCTGGCCAGGCATCGCTTTAGGCCTAATGACCTTGTTAATTAGAAACATTGGATGCTCGTGAATTTGCTTTAGATTGAGGTGTACCGATGAGGCGTGGGACAAGAGCGGGTCAAAGCGGCCACCAAAATAGATTCTGAATAAATTCTTTGAATTTAAAAATACATATTCATTTTCCTGACTTCATACACACAGTACAACATTAACAAAATACAAACTCACGTGTTATATTATATGAAAATGTGGAGCATGGTCATTGAATTTTAAGGTGCTTTTTTTGCGCTGTGATAAGAATTATCAGTGGCGCGTAAATTTCACTTTGTGCTTCTTGGCCCTCAGCATGCGTTAAATGTAGTAAATACCAAGAAGAAAGCTGCGATGTGGCCACTTTAACCGATGATACAGTAACTATTCAAGCTTTGGTGAGTCAGAGGTAAATGTTGGTGTCAAAGGGCGCTGACGTAATGGGAATATTAGACTCCAAAAGAGATCTTAAACAGATTTGAGGAAGAACATCGAGATGACACTGAAGATAAGGGCGTAAGTCAAGAGAGTCATTTCCTCTTCAAATGAAAGAAACTTACAAGGGCGAGCTCCGTTAAAGAAACCGTTTTTAGCCACGAAATATTTATAGACTGTACGTTTACATCAGAAAGGGCTGATATTCTCATGTTGTGAGGATAGTGACAAAAACGTGATGTTCTGAGTTGGAACTCTCAGAAAAATAACTAGATTTACGAGGTCAGCAGAGCAATTGTCGTACCACAAACCCACATCAAAGGACAAAGTGTTAAGATGGTGCATTAAGCCCACTCAGAGCTTAAGAGTCTGACATTACAATCAAAAGGAGTGCCAGTACTTACATTTGTAGATCCACAGAGCAAGCGCACAAATAATTATGGATCCAACCAATGCACTGACACCACTTATTATTATCAACAGGGGAACTGTTTTGGGGGGCACTGAAAAGAAAAATAGCGTAATAGAATCAAATTTCTTCATACACAAATTGAACAGGCGATTAAAGTTATAAATACATTTTTTAAAAATTTTTGCTTAGTTGTTTTCCTCTGTGGTATCTGGGTTTGTATGCGTAAAGGAGTAAAATTATGATATTGACAAAAAAGCGTAATGAAACTCTAACTATGACCTAGAAATATAAGCTTGAAAAATTGTACTTTAACTTAGCATTCCATTTTTTTTTTCAATGTTGTATAAGTTAGTAGTTCATATACTGCATTTGGTGTGAGGTTGGAAAGCAGATTCACTGGGGGAGTCCGTAGCAACAACAGATTCTTAAAGAAGACAGTGTCGGTTAATGGACTCCCAGACTTGGTATTTGTACACTGGCCAACACAAACAGTAGTTTGTTCAGAGGCCTGTCTGATTTCCATTCCACAATCTTTCTGCCTGATACTATCCGCAACAGCAACACCTACCTGGGCTACTTTTGGTTATTGTAATGTTTGCGCTGAAGAGTGTGGGATTGGTGGAGTTGCTGGCACTGCAGGTGACTGTATCTCCTTCTTGCCACTCTGCATTGCACAGTTCCAGGACGCTGGTGATGTTCGGAATGTTATATTGAACGCGACTCTGTGGAGGTAATGTTTGGCCATTTCTGCTCCATGTTAACTCGACCTGTTGTGATTCTAGGCCCTCCAGAGTGCAATGCAGCTGGGTGCATTCATGATTACTGCTGTTTACCTGCTCCACAAGGAGACCTGGGATTGTGGTAAAACACAGCAGGTGTTTAATTAGCAAAGCAAGAGATGTCTTTATTCTAACCGTGTAATTTTTTGAGCTGAAATATAAGGAGAGACCATGGAGTTGCACAAACTTTAAGATGTTCTACATTGACTCTTTAACAAATCCTTCAGAAGTTTGGCTTAACTTAAGAATTTACAATTACACACATTATTGTTATTTGTATACAAATTACTTTATGTGAGACTTACAATAAGAAAACCATAAAAAATATGCTGATCATTATGAAATCTTTCAGATCGCACACAGATCAAATTAAAATCCGTGTGAAAATGGGGTCAATATAAGAGTAAGCAATTGTTCAGGTGGGAGAAAAAAACAAGGTGAAAAATTCAAAAGTTTCTGACCTTCAACAGAAAGATGCAGCAAGAAGTGTGTATCATGTGTTGGTGGGGGTACAATCCTGATCATTGAGCAGTTATATGTCCCAGAGTCACCGCTCCTGACATTTAGTATTGTCATTCCAGAACGCTCTCCCGTTACCAGGAAATTTGATTCACACAACACTTTCTTTCTGTTCTCTGAATTAATAAAATAGCTACAAAAATGTGTAGAGTTTCCAGTTTTTCTCCATTTGACATGCACCTCATCATTACTTCCATAGGGTGAAACACATGGTAGATGGACAGAAGCTCCTATGAGTCCTTTCATTTCAAGCTCTGCACCTGTACAATGAAATTCAGAATTTATATTCAGCATAGACATAAACATATGTAACACTGAACTGTTCATGCTAACAGGTACATGAAAGACAACAACCAGAGACCACTGCCGGCATTTGGTTTCCAATCCATCTTCTATGGACTTATTTTCAGCTTCACTCAAATATACCTGTTTCACTGACTCAAATGTTTGACAGTCTTCATATGATTTAGATTATTAGTATCAGGGGTGATACATTTGGATGCTAAAAATGAAGCAGTGGACTTTAGGAAACAGACTGGCTTCTCTTAGCATTGATCAGTAGATAATTAAACAGCGTTCCACTACATATCAGTTATACAGTTACACTGAAAGCTATTACCTGTCAAAGATTCCTGTGGGAAGAGTATATGACAAGTTTAGGACTACTGTGTCAAGAATGGATGTTTATCAATTGCAAGTTTTGAAAGTTGTGAAAGTTTGTGAAACAAATCTGGTGAGCATTCTCTCAGTTGCTCTCATACATTTTTACTGTTTTAAGGACAAACTCTTCATCCTCCTGATGGTGTTACCCGTGCTTTTAAATTTTGCCATTTGTTGAGTCTCTAATTTCATCAGTGCATCAGACAGAGTGCATTTAAAGTGCATTATATTTGTGATTTTTTTTCCAGTTTTCATACAAAGCATGTTACTGAAAAAATGTATTTGTTAGTTCAGTACAATGTGACAATGGATTGAATACCACAACTGGTTAGGGTTAAATGTGTACCTATATTAATAAAGTTCTGAAATTCAAAGACACAGCAAGGCTACTGCACCACAGTGGTTACAAACACAAAACAAAACAATATCTGTAATACTGCGAACTCACGTAAAAAGAGCTACACACACACACACACACACACACACACACACACACACTCAATATGGAAAAGATCAGTGTACTGAATGTACTAAGGTCTTAAAAGGATCACATTTGGTCATATGAAATACATTAAATATTTTAAACTCTGTCATATGGAGTAATTAAAACCACAGGTACAAGCCATCAAAAAGCTGAAGGTGAAATGTCTTACCCATATCGGCAATAAGAAATACTGAGAGAATGAGAAAGATCCCCGCTGAATGCGGTGAGAGCATTTTGAACAAACAACCCTCGGGGGTTTGCTCTGCGTCTCTTTTAGATTTTCAGATTACACACAAACACCTTCACAAACACACTCAACATCACAACTTCCTGTCCAAAAGAGGAAAGAACACCCACAGAAATTTAACGACTTCATTCACCGAGTGCCAAAATGAGTATAAACACTCTCAGAAAGTGAGATACAGTTATTGAATTTTGGAGCAAAAATCTTTATTTACAAAGAGACAAATTCAAAATGTTTTCTTATTAGCAGGCAGGACTATCAGAGCTACAAACATATTACGTGTGCCTTTATTTTCTTTATTTCATTCTTTTTTTGAGTGATAGATTTTGACTGAAAGAAAGAGGAGATGGAGAGAGGAAATTTTGAGTTAAAGGAGAGTATATGAATTAAACTTAAGGTTATTGAAAGTTTATTTATCTAAATGCCATACTGAAGCATTAGTACATTGACCAAAACATCAGGAAGTCTTGTGACATAATTCTGAAGAAAATTCTTACTCTAATACGGGCCCTCCCTTACTTAGGATGATCTCATACAGATGCCATTTTAACAAACTTGTTAGACTTTGAGAGGACTAAAGACCTTAGAGAGAGAAAATAAAATTGGTACACAAATAAAATTTTAGGCACAGCCTAAAAGGGCTAGGGAGCTAAAGGAGTTTGCGTGACAGGACTGTAAGTAAGTCAGATTGCGCAAAGATGCTGGAAGGGAAATTTCATGAGGAGGGGAACTGAGACTCTTTAAGCGATGCTTTTTTTTTTTCCATTATGATACAATGACTTTTTCCTAATGTTCAGCTGTTAAAGGAAGATGACAAATGCACTGTAGTTGACACATTAACTCTTCTGATACGCACAGACCGCTGTCACGAGTTCTCTAGCCACTGGATCGAACATCGTAACTCTCAGGGCAAAACATACTGGAGATTGTTATAATAAACAATTAAAGTCTGAAAGATAAGTGAAGAATGTGTGGGATATTAGAACTGTTGGGCTGGTGGAGGTGGTTCAGGGGAGACTGTTACAGGTCAGGTTAGGTCATGACCTTTCTTAAGATGCTTTTCTAATATTCCACCTAAAACAGTGTTGAAGGTTTTAAAGAGCAGTCCAAGTGTTCTACACACCGTTAGCTTAGCACTAACTATTCAACTAAACCTCTGCACTAAGTCATGTGGTATGAAGTGTTTTGATTGGCTGAGGGTGTGCAGGGGCAGACCACATAGTCAAAGGGGGCTCTGAAAGGAAAAATTTAAAGTCATATACTGCCACCCTTTTTCTTACAGTATCCACAGAGTAACAGTTCAATGAAGAGATGACTGAATGTGAAAAGTCAGAGTGCAAAGTGATTTTAGAAAATGTAACATAATATTGGTAGCACATGAAGTCTCTCTCAGACAGGGAAAAAAAGACAGAATCATGTTTTTGAACATATTTTTGCTCAAAATAGAAACTGAGTTTGTAACCGAGATGACGCTGCCTCACAGCAAACTTGCTCTGATTGGTCAGTTTGCCACTGTGGACCATCTCTCCTCATATCATAGGCTGATTAAGCCACTTAATGAATGACAGACTTCAGATGATTACCTGTAAAATTAATGAATAATAATTTTAAAAAAAAGGTTAAAAAGAAATCTCATGAAGTGAATGTGGAGCTAAGTTTTAAGATGACGCAATGGAAACTTGTTGCTAAGGCAATGTAATAACCGTTTTCCTGAGAAGACAAACCCAGCTATGGGGTGACTAAATGTAATAAAACGGTATGATTATGTAATCATGATTAAATGTGATAGAACAGTAACCAGAGTGAGGACTTACATACACAGATGCTGCACAGGACAATTGTGATGGTGCTGATAGATATAGTCAGAATGCCAACACGAACTGCAGAGCAGCAATGCTGAGTGTCTGACATGCAGCTATCTGAGGTAGGGAAGCAATAGCAAAGTAGGAAACGTTACTACGTGTGAATTTGAAATTCATCCTCCTAGTGGAAAAGTCATTGCAATTATTATAGCAATTGTGAATTTTATGTGATACATTTTGTTGGCTGTTGCTTTGTTGCTTCAAATTTCTTGGTTTTGGTTTGTTTATCATCGGCACTGCTCAGTGCTGTGGTATGTGAGGCACTAGGAGCATGACATGATATTTATAGCATGGCTTTCAGATAGTTCTTCAACCAGTTTGGGGAGATTTCTTGCAGCCAGCTAAAGTGAAGAAAACTTATCGAACTTAGAAAAGATTTTCACTGGGTCACACAGATAAGGTATGCATGTAATAATTTTCATAAGCTGAATCATTGATATCACATGAACTACTGCATTGTTATGGTTTAACGTGCTGAGATGGCTTTAAACAAAAGGCCTGAATGTATGGACAAATACCAGCAGACACACAGTCAATAATAGAAGCAACGACATAAAATTCCTTGTCTTAATTCTGTGAGGTCTTCAGACAAATGACTGCTCATTATCATAATGTAATATAAGTACACACATATGTATCATCGTCACTGTATCAGAGGTACTGGTACTCCGCCTGATGTCGCCTAGGTTTTCGTCACTCACCTTTGTTACTGTATGTTATGTTTATGCTCCTGTTAAACAGTGTGTGATTGGTGGGACTGCGAACACTGCAGGTGATTATGTCTCTGTCTAGGCACTCTGCATTGCACAGTTGCAGGATGCTGGTCACGCTGGAGATGTCGTTGTGGATCTGACTCTGCGGAGGTAAAGTTTGGCCCTTTCGGCTCCAGGTGAAGTTGACCTGCTGAGACTCCAGGCTCTCCAGAGTGCAGACCAACTGGATACAGTCAGGACTACTGCTGTTTACCTGCTGCAGGAAACCTGGAGGGACTGGAATACACAACAGATCACATGTCCGCACAACAACCTATTCAGAAGTTCAAACTATTCATATGTGCTGAAAATTCATTTTTTCTAACAGATCTGGAAAGCATTTTTAGCAGATTTGCATGTGGTAAACTTTTAGTTTTTTGCGATTGTTTACACATTAAAATGAAAAATAACACGCAGATAGTGAAACCTGACACTCAAGGAGCAAAACCTCAGCCCAGACCTGCACGACTATAAGCACGTTCTCAACCTCACACTTTTTGCAAAACACTACGCACACTTCTCTGCATCATACACAGAAATCTAACATGATGTCACTTTGCCATTTTAAGGCACTGCCTTTCAAAGTACCAGACCTGTGAACCAATTCATCAAACACGGCCGTCAGGTGTACAGATACTTTGGTGCTGAATTGTAAACTCACCAGTCAGGCGTAAGCGCTATAAAAAAGGCAACGGGTGAGTTTACCTGTCTCCAACAAAAATGGAACTCAACATTACCATAAGAGGAAGAGGAAGAAGGAGAGTGAGGATGAAAGGGGGAGCCTGCAGAGGAAGAGTGGTAGGGAGAGGAAGAGGAAGAGAAAAAAGAAGAGGAAGAAGAAGAGGTAGACCTGGAGGAGGATGTGGACAAAGAAGAGGAGGACCAAATTTATCACTTGAGGTTCGAGCAACATTGGTTGACCACAGTGTAAGCCATGAGTTTGACACTGAGAGAGGCCAGAGAGGACATAGCCTGTGATGTGGACAAAGAGCTATGGCCATATCCAGCTAGGCGAAGAGATGATGCTTAGGGTTTTTTTTTTTCCAATTCATGCTTTCTTTTTTGTCTCCACAAATGTTTTTGCTACGTTTATGGTACACACTATATTCTATGTAGAATATGTTCTGTTCTGATTTTCAGTGCAAAATGCAGCTAAGCAAAGTAAAATCTGTCAGTGTGCTAATCCATCATATAAAAATCTGCCTTGAAAAAGGTCATGGTGAGATGAAGCAGGTAGGAGAAAAAGGTGAAAAATTCTAAAGATACTGACCTTCCACAGAAACATGCAGCAAGAAGTGTGTATTATGTGTCGGTGGGGGTAAGATTCTGGTCACTGAGCAGTTATATGTCCCAGAGTCACCGCTCCTGACGTTTAGTATTGTTATTCCTGAACGCTCTCCTGTTACCAGGAAATTTGATTCACACAACACTTCTGTTTTGGTCTCTGAATTAATAAAATAGGTACAAAGTAGTTTAGAGTCCCCATCTTTTCTCCATGTGACATGCACCTCATTATTTCCATAGGGTGAAACACATGGTAGATGGACAGAAGCTCCTATGAGTCCTTTAATTTCAAGCTCTGCACCTGTACAATGAAATTCAGAATTTATATTCAGCATAGACATAAACATATGTAACACTGAACTGTTCATGCTAACAGGTACATGAAAGACAACAACCAGAGACCACTGCCGGCATTTGGTTTACCAATCCATCTTCTATGGACTTATTTTTAGCTTCACTCAAATATACCTGTTTCACTGACTCAAATGTTTGACAGTCTTCAGATTATTTAGATTATTAGTATCAGGGGTGATACATTCGGATGCTAAAAATGAAGCAGTGGAGTTTAGGAAACAGATTGGCTTTGATAAATAGATCAAATTAAAAAGCATTCCACTACATATCAGTTATACAGTTACACTGAAAGCTGTTCATGCTAACAGGTACATGAAAGACAACAACCAGACTACACTGAGGTATGGTTTACCAGCTTCTCTGAACTGCACTGAAATATACCCGATCGATTGATTCAAAATTATAAAGAGCTTTAGCTTGTTGGGATTAGATGTATTTTATCAGGGTGCTAAAAATGAAGCAATGGACTTTAGGAGACAGAATGGCTTCCTTTGGCATGGATCAATTGATAATTAAACAGCATTCCACAACATATCAGTTATACCTTAGTGGTAATGAAACTCCTAAGGAAAAGTATTGTAACCGAGCATTGGCACTTGGATGAAATAAAGGATTTCGGAGACAGAGTTGGCAAGAGGTCACAAACTTGGCTTTACTTTTCATTCACACTGGGGGAGAGGAAAGAAATCTAGCGAGTGCACAGGAACATACTTCGCAATCTACAGAAAGCCCTGAGGGGATAAAATACATTCATTTCACTCTAATTCCCTCTACATGACAAGGTCCATTACAGTATATTACCAGTGTAGGCCTGCCATGCTCATAATTGTCTTAACATGATGATAAAGTTCTTCTAAGTTGTAAAATCCAGAAATGGTACTCTTGGCCTCAGGTCTTACCTGTCCAGTACACTGTTCTGATTCTGAGAAATGTGATTCACTGAACACAGTTACAAGTTTTTTTTGTTTTTTTTTTAAATATGCACATACATTTTTGAGTCTCCATCTTCCATTCAGCTGGCAGAATTAGTTTTTTTCATTTTATCTGAAAGATAGTTCCTTTGGATGCTTTTACTACAAAGTCTCTGACTGAGGAATAATGCATTTTAATACTGTACACAACTCTAGTGCAGCTATATTAACAAAATCTGCTTTCACCAATCATGTGAGAACATCATGCGAAGACAAATAAAAATTATTTCTACGCACATCATTTGCTTTATACTTCAATCACAAAAATTCCAAAAGAGAAAAAGCAAATACTCACAATTGCAAGTAAAATGGATACAAATTGCAAGTATCAAATGACTAACAGATCTCTACCCACATAAGCTGTGAATTCCAATGAGGAAAAGCATATTTGGAAAGTTCTTGCTTGTTTTTATTCTGACTTCAGCATATTCTACCATACATGATCATAATGAAAGGAGAATTACACCAGCAATGGCGCAGGGAAAGCTGTTCTACTCAGTTTTATCTCCAAAGCCTGGAGATATGGAGATATCTGTCTGGTAGTTTGGAGCTTCTATGTTGTTTAATAGGTTTTTAAATGGAACAGAGAGTAGCCATTACAAAACATTTACAGTTTTTACCAGTAGTGGGGTCAGTTCATGGATAAGTTCAGCTTTTCCACGTACTGAGATTTCAGTCTAATGGAAAGTCTTTAAGGAACTTCAACTGGAACTGAATCGGAATTTCAAGAGGTTTAATTCCATGAAATTCTGTATATTTCCACTTTTAACTCATGCCACTTGTTTTTCTTTTTAAAGGTTTTCTACCATGTCAAATAAAAAAGAACTTTAAGCCTGTACAAAACTGTACTTAAAATATTTTATTAAATATATGTTATAGTCAGTTGGATGACCTTCAAAGATGAGCTTTATGCCCATCAGTTCTCAGCTCAATTCATAATTTAGCTTTGTGTCTCCAAACACTGGAAATCATTTATGAGCAGAAAAAGGCATTAAAAACAAACCAAAAACATGCTGACAGTTACTTACCTTTACACACAGTAAATGTAAAGAAACTCAAGAAGATGCGACAGATTTTCAGTAGAGAGGGCATTCTGAACAACTCTGTACTTCCTGTAAAAAAGAGCATTTAATGAGACTAATAGTGGCTGTTCGCCACACATGACGGAAGCGTTATACCAAAACCTCTCTGAGAACAGAAAAACCAAAGGTGATGTTCCACTGGTGATCACACTTGCGAGTTTTAAAGCCGACACTGGTACAGGCAGCAGGTTTAATACAGGTTACTTTTTAATAGGAGTTTAAAGAATAATAATTGCGTCAGCAGACAGTGTTATGACATAGGACTCAGTGAGAAGGGCAATGGAGAAGGGATCCCTTTCTACGCAGGGGGGTCCAGTAAGGCAAGGCTGCATTAACAAGTGGGCTGTAACAATCAAATCAGTACATGGCATGATACAGTACTATTGACATAAATTATATCAAGCACACATTGTACAAACTCTTGAGAGAAAATATAGTTTAAATCTGGAGTGACCCCAAAAACAAGATTGCTTCACTGCTCAAGTGGCCATGAACATACATTCTTGTATAGAGCAGACAAGATGTCATACTTTTCTTGGATGCATATTCAGGGTTTTAAGACTCAATAAACAACTTGGAAAAGAGAGAGAGTGACAGAGAGAGAGAGAGAGAGAGAGAGAGAGAGAAAGAAAGAAAAAAAAAAGTTCAATACAGAGGGTTTGGCAACTGGTCTTAGTAATTGCTTTTCCTTGATTTCACCCTTTCCCCCCCCGAGGTAAAGGTGGCTGATTTTACCTCAATCAAGTCTGGGTGAGATTTTCCTACTCCTGAAAACAAGCCACACTCTTGAATTTCATATGAAGAAATGTGTGCAGATGAGTCAAACACACTCACAGAATCTGTCTCATAGTGATGACTGTTAAGTTATTACAAACTATTCACCTGTGTGCGACCTGAAACTCCTCTATAAACCCCTGTCACATACAGAAAGTCAAAGACTGGAAATAGAAAAATACAGGTACAAAATCCATTACATTCAAGAGACAGTTCTAGCACAAAAGGGTATTTATCAATATTTTATAGGAACTTCAGCTTTATAGAGGCATCTTCTACATAGAAAAAGAGGGAGGGAAAGGGGGGGGTGATATTTAATGGAGGTGTTGAAAATGGGATCATACTTTACATGTTTCATGCTAGAATGCTTAAATAAGCCTATAATTTTTTTTCGATGCATATAGAATTATGTACACTATTAATGAAATATATTTGCAATACTTAAAAGTTTCCCCTTCTGTTATGAAAGAGGGTTGAGTAATTCGAGAGAATGCTATGAGTGGAACGATTTGAGTTATGGAAGGGGGAGAGAAAAAAAAAATAAAAATAAAAACATTGAAGAACATGATATCATTTTGGTTTGGGTTTAAGGTGCAAATATTGTCTCTTGAAAATAGGCATTAAAAAAGGTGCCAACAGGTTGTACACCACTCCCGTTACGGGTTGAGTTGTCAAATCACACCCACCAGACATAGAGAATTAGTTGTGCTGATATAATAGATTTGTTACCTGAAGATCTCTGCACTGACTGAGCTCAGCGCGACGGCTTGTCTAGTTTTTTTTTTTTTTTTTTCTATTTATGACGTTCCATTTAAAGACAGCATTCCCTTTTCTTTGGCAAATGTCTGTAAAATCCTTTTACATACATGTACACTTGTTTTACATACTGTACACTGCACATTTCTGTCACCACCTTTTGCCATGGACTGCAGGGAAGAACGTACATTTGATACGCATAAAACACTTTCGGGAAGACATTTTATAACAAAACTAATGAATACAAATATGTGGGACAGTGTCCTAGGCTGAAATATACACACATACATACATATATACATACATACATACATAAATACACACACACACACACACACACATACATACACACACACACACACACATATACGTATGTACTAATATATATGTATATGTCAAATGTATATATATATGTATATTTCAAAATTCTTTAAGAAATTTGAACCTCTAAGACTGAGGCATACACGAATCAGCTGGGTTAGTTATTAGTTAAGTTACTTTAGGTGAATTTTCATTCAAAATTCGGCGGTTAATCTGCTTTGTAGCTTTACGAGTTCTTTTTAACGGTGTTATACTGTAAGTTTAAAGAGCATTTTACTGCTTTTACCCTTTTTCATAATATCAGTACACCTAGGCAAGTGAAAGAGACTTCCTGACTGTGCAGAAAAACATGATCAACATTTAAAAAAAAAAAAAAAAGAGAGAGACAGAGAGAGAGAGAGAGAGAGAGAGAGAGAGAGAGAGAAAGAAAGGTGTGCTACACACCGTATCGCAATGTGCCACTGTTTCTACATCGCATACAATTCCGATCTCTTAGCATACAGACAGCTCCATTTTCCTGCAATACACAGGTCTAATCCCTTGGCTTTCCCCCCGAAAATGCCTCAATTGTACAAATGACAGGGGAACATTTATACACACTTTCATAAGTACTTGTGCCTAAACAGACAAATCAGACATAAGCCAGAAATGGCAATGCAGTTGCCTCACATGTATATTCCCAAAAGCCGAGAAACAACTACTCTTCTATAAGCGGTGCATTATTTCTCAGTGCTCATTGGCTTAACAGGTAAGCATAGGTATAATATTTTTTTTTCTTCTTTTTTTTTTTTTCTTTTTGAGCTTTTTGACAACAGTCTTCATCCAGTAAAGGTAAAGGTAAAGAACGAGAACAAAAAAAAAAAGAAAACAAAAAACAAAAAAACAAGGCTGGCAAAAACAGTGTCCTAATGCACAAAATAGATATAAGAGAAGAGGAATCAAATACAGTATATTAAAGTAAAAAACAAACAAACAAAAAAAGCATCTCTATAAATTCACAGACCATATTATTCTGAGGAAAATATAGGTGAGTTCATGATAGGGTAAAAAGAGCATCAGTCACTGTATCCGAATATTAAGATAAAATACAGTATAATGGCAAAAAACCAGGAGGACTTTAAGGATAGAGGTTTCACAACCTGATCTGTCATCACAATGTTCCTTCATTAGCTTCAGACTGGGAATACTGGGATGGGGCGGGGAGGGGGAAGGGGGGGGGTCTACGTTTCACAAGGGGAAAGCAGAATCAAAATCTGGATCCAATCCAGGTTATAAAAGGGGGGTCTATGTGATGCTGTGCACCCCTATGGACAACCAGCGAAAACTCTCTACGTCTAAGATTAAAAATGTGAATTAAAGCACACGCTAACTATTTTAAAGCATTTCAATGAGGTCTCGTAGTATTTGAACAACAAAATGTTCTTAACCTAGGGACGTGAGCCCAGATAACAGGCAGAGCGGCTAGGTAGTGTGAGACAGATCCGTCCTACTCGAAGAAAAGGAGAGAAGGAGAGAAGGAGAAAAGAGAGTAACGCATCCCTCCGGCTCTGACATCGTAAACACTGAGGAATGAACAGGAGCACGTCAGCAGCTGTTTTAGCCTGGAATGAATAGTTGGCTGTTCTACTTTAGTAACAACAGCCAAGGGAAGAAAAAAAAGAAAGAAAGAAAGAAAAAAAAAAATGTTGTTAACTACAATGGTTTACTTCATCTTTGATGAAACGGATTGCTAATAAGTGGAAAACTGATCCTCAAGATGAAAGTTCCAACACACACACACACACATGCACGCACACACACACACACACGCGCATGAAAAAAATCTCGAAAAAAGGGAAGAAAAAAAAAACGCTGCCAAGAGGAGAATGAAAATCTTGACCTCATCTAAAAGCATTATCTACTGTAGCTAAAAATTAGTGCAGTGTCTATTATTAAACTACCTTAGGAAACTAGTAGCACTCTTTTCGATTAACCATTCAGATGCTACACGGACTGCTGTAAGGTCAAGTATTGACATAAAATGCATTTATATCATTCAAGTATTTCCATACTGCCCAAAGAACCAATGAGCGTGGAAAAAAAAATAAAATAATAAAAACAACAACCAGTACAGTAACAAGGTTTCTTTATAGCGAAGGGAGAGAGAATGGCTTCCGTAGGGCATTTCGTTCAGTATCTCAATAACCTCTTTCTGACAACACTGGACCACAGCTAGATAAACATCCTGTTCTTAAGTCAAAACTGCCGCTTGCTTCTGAAAAACAAAATCACCCAATCGACCTATATTTCAGAAAGCGCACCTTGCTGCAAATGCCCCTCACCGCTCACTAAAGGCCGTACGAAGCTGACTCACGCCTAGTGGAAGTCTGACTTACACTGACTAAAAAGGACAAGTCTGTGCAAGTAAAATAGGCCTTAGGGCATCGACTAAGAGCAAGAGTCAAGATTAACTTGTGAGTGAGAACTAGTGCACTATAAAAAAATTTTTTTTAAAAAAGCCAGGCGTGAGGTATAGAGTTTGCCGAAGACCTGCCCGTGTTCTATCGGTTTGGTTCAGCAACAGGAAGGAGAGCAGGAAGCCACAAGATTTTCCTCGCCCCTAACAGACAGCTTTGTTGTGTGGGGGAGTTTTCTGTGCAAAGCTAATCAAAAGTGAAAAAGTGAAGAACCAGTGAGAGACAGAAAAAAAAAAACGTGTAAAGAGAGAAAGAGAGAGAGAGAGGGGGGGGGGGGGGGGGGGGGGGGGGGGGGGGAGAGGGAAAGACAGAGAGAGAGAGAAAGAAAGAGAGAGAGAAAGGGAAAGCTTTCTCCAAATGCACTTTTTGTATGCAAAACTTGACCTTAAAATGGCAGTCTCCTTTTGTGCAACACAGTCTGTCTAACCAAACCCCGCTGCCTAGTGGAAAAGCCATGCTCTGGGGTTTAGCGTGACTCCTCCACCAGCCTCAAGTGTCAGCTGTGCGTGGAAGCCTCCTGGGACCCCCACCTCTGGTCCAGAGTCCCATCAGAGCCGCTCCTCCTGTTTGCCCCTTGCGTTCCCCTCCCCACCCCCCCCCCCCAGTTCAAGGTCCAAAGGCCAGAGGGGTTTGCAGAACTCTCACAGCTTGTCCAATCCCAGGAGGGTCCAGCCTAACAGGCCTTTACTGGTCAGCACAGGAGATAAGAACTGGAGTTTGGGGGGCCATTTCCTTTACTTGGCCCTCGCTGGACATGCCGACAGCACGCTGGCCTCTACAACACGCAAACACACACACACACAGACAAAGGTCAGTAATCCACTCACACTGTGGCTAAAACCCATGACTATGTTTGCCCATGGCTTACCTGTGCACGTTTTCCATGGCTGCGACCTCAGCTAGGGCCGCCAGACTGAAAAAGGCTGGGAGGCTGCTGGAGGCATCAGGCCTTTCTGCCTCCTCTGACCTGGGTGCAGCGTAGCAGCCTTCCTCATTGCATAAAGTCTCTTGGTTTAATGGCTTTTCATCCTGATCCTGGGTCAGTTCCTTTGCTTTGTCTTCTGTTATTGAAGAGAGAAGACATTTTAGAGGACAACTGACCTACTTTTCGTGATTCCGACGAAACCTAAGCGTCGATATCACGGATGAAGACCGTAGTACATCATAGCTGCTACTGAATCTGCTATGAGAGTGTAGACAAACAGGTCAATGTACCTCTTTCTTTGTTTTTTTTGTTTGTTTGTTTTTTTTACATTCTGGGCAGACTAGGATGCAATGCCCCATTTTTAAGTTTCAGGCTTTGCTGTTATAAAGGCGACCAAGGGTTGCCTCATGAGAAACTAAGCAGAGTCTGGAACTATAGTGTACAAATAAGCTTCCGTTTCCTATGACGAGCCTTGATGTTATCTTCCCCTCACTTTACCCACTGTACCATTTACATTTTGTAATAGCAACATGGTTTTTTTTTCTCTCGCCCCGATGTGGCACAGGGTGTCACCTCTTCCGTCCATTCCCGACGCTGAGAAACTAGATCACTGCATCTTGCTTTGTTTACTGGAAGTTGATAAGAGCTGCACGTTTACGGCCCTAACTGAGAGGGCTCTGGCTGCAGAGCTGCAGTTCCAGAGCCGCATGTTCACGGCGGCAGTTTCAGGCTGTCGGCCGAAGTGTCTAATCCTGACCTGACCCTGACCACAAACATTCAAAAGTGTTTATGATGCTGGCGTTGTTTTATTTCAGTTTAATATCGCACGTTTGTCGGAAAACCCACCACAAAACGATCGAAACGTTGATAAGCCCGACAGTCCCTAAGACAAACCAAAAATAGTGTCAGTGCATGCGCTGAGTGCCGCTAACCTGAAACTGCTGTTGCGAAACTGCTGTTTGGCGTGAAACTGCGTCTCTGCAGACAGATACTATAGTCCTAACTTGGCTCAACATCTAGCCAAAAATCCCTGCTTTGTCTCATATGGCTGAGTATGAATTTATTTTGCATTATCCTGTTATCTCTAAGCATATTTCTATTCTCTTTATACACTTTCTGTATAAACATAATACTCTCTATTCCAAACCGAATTGTGTTTCATCAGGCCACTGGATTAACAAAAGTTCAAAACAGCATCTTGACCTTGACCTTTCAGTTCCGGCTGAACTGCGAAGTAAGCATTGTGGGCAGTTTATATGGTAGACCACACTGTTCTTGAAAATGGATCACGCCCCCCCCCCCCCCCCCCCCCCCCCGGCACGTGACTGTTTAAGTAAGCAAAAATCAAATGGCCAAAAACCGTCTGTGTTGATGGGAGTGGTCAAAGAAGAACCACAGGAAAAAACAAACAAACAAACTCAATGGAATCTCAGAATGTAACTTCATCATCATCCATAGATCAGACAGCAGACAACCAAACAAAAGAAACTCACTGGACAACAGAGAAAGACTGTGTCCCGCCTCTTATCAATGGTATAAACCAGTGGCAGCTCAGTAATGGTGTGAGAAAGGTTTCTTGGGCACACGCTAGATTCCTTGATACTAAACTGGGCTAAAAAAGTCAAAAAGTCACAGCATATCTGAACATAGTGGGTGAGCCCGAAGTATGTCCCATTATAGCTACAGTTCACCTTCCATCATACAGTCCCTGTCAGCAGGATAATGTGAACCTGTCACAAAACATGTATTGTCTCGGAATGGTTCCAGGAATGTACCATAAATTCTCAAATAAAAACCGGGTCTCAAATAATGCTTCCTGTTTGGGCACATAAAGGCCGGCTCCAAATACAGGGTAAAAAAAAAAAACGAAACAAAAAAGCCCCAAAAATGACAGAAAGGCACAGGTGGTAAATTCATCATGTTTCCACAGCATTATTTACATCAGTACAGCAAAACACGATAAGTATGCTCACTGCTCTGTTGCTACTGATTTCACTTTTTAACAGAAACACCATACTGATAGTGTTCTAACTCACATGGATTGTGGTTGCTGTAGGACTATGTGTGTTAATGGCCTATTATTAGTATTCAGGGACATCACCGCCAAAACTCTCTCCTTCCTATTTCCTATGTGTTATTTCATTATTTATGAGTTATTTCATATAACATCATGTCTAAACGGTACTTGAAGGGAAAAAATGTTTGATTTTAGATGGCGTAGGGTACGGTAGGGACATGTCGGCCTGTGAGCTGGAAACACAGGAACAAACTTGACCTTTAAACCGATCAGATATAGCTTTGCCTATAAGTAGCCTAACGGTATATCTGACATGCTCCCAATAATTAAAACGTTTGTTACCATGATGCAGTATGCTATTATTTGAGAATTTGTGGACCAATATGTTTCTATATGATATCGAAGCTTGATTGTTTTGTGACTTTTTTGCAGCGAATATCTCGTAGATATTACCATATGTTCTTTTTTATTTGCCTGCTGTTATTATCAGCACCATAACATTATAATCTGAGACAAACTGCCTGTAGCAGACCTAATATTTTTATTCTTTAAATAATAAATAAAATAAAATCTAGCACATATTTGAGTAGTAGGTATACCTGTAAATCCTTATAGGATAAATTAGAAATGAAACATTATCACAATATTACAAAATACACTACTAAAAAAAGCCAAATCATAAATAATGGCCTGTCTCTACTAATAGCCTGTCTCAAATAAAGGCCTGGTTCCTTTGTCAGTTGAGGTAAATAAAGGCCCTGGCCACTATTTGAGAATTTACGGTAGCAGCTAATTCCCTTCACCTGAGTGGCCCACACAGTCCAAAGACCTAAACCGGAGAACAGGCTATGCTCAACAGGAAGACACCACCATCCAACGAGCAGTAACCCAGTGATGCCACGGCCAGTGAGTGTAGGTTGAGTGTAGGTTGAAATGGTGAGAAGAACCTATGTGGACACGTACCTTCTGCTGGAGACACCCTGCCGTCGGCAGTGCGCACCAGGTGGGTGATCTTGCTCTTCCTGGCCTTTCTCTTCTGGCTGCCCACCAGCATCTCGGCAGCCCTCTGGGCCTCAGCAGAGAGGACCATTCCCTGGGCACAAGGCTTAACCTTTGGAACCATCTCCAACACAGGAGAGTCACACCCTGCTATGGCTACAAAGAGAAAGGGGCTGATGAGACGATGTTTGGCGGCGCGTTCCGCTAACGCGGCATGAACAAATGAAACATGGCTAGCGGGTTTACGACAATTTTATAAAAAAGAAAAAGCACACAATGAGAGAACTGCGATGAAACGTTAAAAGAGATTTTTGAACGCACGTGAGCTGTGTTTAAGACAAGGTCTGGGTAAAATGACCTACATCTTCATAACTGGGTTCTCGCTGCCGCTCACGGCAGGGAGTTGTTGAACGCGGAAGAGCGAGGCCGTTGGTGAAAAAATGCTACATTTAAACTAGCCTATGTAGAGCGCTCACACATCGGGCACCAGACAGTAAGCAATAACGGTATGACAATAAAGACAATAAGGAAAAAACAAATGTCTGCACTAGATCACCTTTATCCAAGGTATTGGGCTTCTCCTTTTTATGCTTGTACTTGCTAACAATCTTGTGGAATAAAGCCTTTTTCTGAGATGAAGATGAACCTAATATTGAACAGAAAAAAAAAAAAGGAAAATGCATGAGATGGAGAAACTGTTATCTTTTTATGAAACATGTACTTCTGTATGCAGTGAATAAACGGGAAATGAGAGGCAGTGATGTGGAGACAGCGAATCAAAACTCTCAAAATTGAGACATTACTCACTCTTGCCAGGTTTAGGTGGCTCGGCTGGACTGGCTGGGGTGGATTTTTTCTTCTTGGTAGCGGAAGTGCTTTTCTTGTCAAATGTCACAGGGCTGTATTGGGGCAGGCTGTTGAACTTCTTCTCAAATTCCTCCTCCAGTTTTCCAAGACTAAGTGAGATAAACAAGCAGAAGGGCGACTACATTAGCAGTCTGTGATAACGTCAGTTTGTAAAAGGTTAAACACAAACAAAGACAGCTCACAGTTCCCTGTATTATTTGCATAAATAAACTGTTCATGTAATCGGGTCTGTAGATATCATTTTAAGTTTTATAACTCTTAACAATTTAAATATGATGCTGTCCACTAATGGTTTGGTACTATGGTTCTGAGGTCAAAATGTGGTTTGTTTTCAACAGAGCAGAAAAACAGAAATGTTGAATGTAAATGTGGTGGCTGATAAACATAAAAATACTTTGCCAAAGTGACGCTATCGTCTGGGTCAAGAATTTCAAAAAAAGCATGACTTGTAATTTTTATGGCACTGGGAGACTAAAGTAATAATTGAAACTGTATTTTTTCACTGAAAGTTTGTACATGTGAAAATTCTGTTTTATGTTATACACATTCAAGCATTCAAGTGATACATATTCTGACTTGAGAACAGATAATTAGCGCACGTTGTGTGAAGTGAATCGCTTAAGGTCAAAGACATTTGGGTTTTTCAGTAGACAACATTATTAACGAGAAGCTCACCCTTGTGGGATCTCGTCTTTTGATTTGGACTTCTTCAGTTTTTTGGGATTGCTGGCAACAGCCTGGGAAAAGGTCCAACTCTCTTCGGTCCAGCTAATCTCATGGTCAGAGACAGAACCTCGGACAGAACCTCTTTTTCCTGTTAAAGAGCCACATACACAAACAAACTCTCTCAAAGTCACAAAACAGAGAGCTTTGTCAACCACGTACGATTATATACGTATAGTGAATGGGTAACTGGTTAATGAATGAGAATCTTGTTACGATCGGACTGTATGAACAGGTATAAATGCAGAAGGCCAACAGTCATTAACAATGAACTTACCTCTATCCACATTGGCCCTCAGTGAGGTCAGCATTCCTTCAGACACCAGAGTCTTGTACAAGGCCCCTTTGCAGCTCCTCTCTGACTTCCTGGAGCCGCAGTTCTCCGGCTTAGCCTCGGTTTCTTTCTCCTCGGATTTGACAGGAGCAGGTGAGGAACACTGAGGGGCGCCCTCCTCTAGGCTGGTCTGGGGCTCAGACTTTACAGCTGGCTCCTCCACTTCCGCTTTGGGGCTGAGTGGAGCTACCTCCTTCTCCACGACCTGGGGCTTGGATTCCTGCACCTGCTCTTCCTTTGCCTGTTCCTCCTTGGTCTTCAGAGGCTTCCGTACTTTGGGTTTTATCTTCTTTTTTGGTGAGAGGGGCCCGTCTCCAGGGCTGCTCTTTTCACTGGTTGTAGAACGGGCCTTCTTTTTAGGGGACCCCTCCTCCACCCCCCACGCGCCCTTGGCAACGGCCTCGATGGTGTAGATTACGCTCTCCAGGTCGGAGTCGGAGGACTGCCGCTTCTTGCAGGTCTTTTTGGGCGAGCTGGGACTCTTGTCGGCCTTCGACGTCTCTTTCCCCTCTTTCTTCTTCTTCTTTTTGTTTGTCACATTCTTGGGTTGGTTGAGCAGTGGTGGGCTGGTGTCAGTGGGAGTGGAGGAGGCAGAGGAAGCAGAGGTAGAGGTAGAGGAGGAAGAAGAAGAAGAAGAAGAAGAAGAAAAAGAAGAAGAAGAAGAAGAAGATGTGGACAGAGGAAGATCAGGACTGTCCTTCGACTGTTTGGACTCTGTGTGGGCCGCGTCGTCCTGAGAGCTATCTAACGAAGACTGACTCGGTGGCTGGAAGGAGCGAGCCTCCATTTTCTCTGCCTCAGAGGCCAAACACATCTACAAAAGTAAACGATAAACAACAAACATGGTTTTACTCAGATAAATGCTTTTACAAAGATGCAGGGATACATGTTTGGTTTTTTTTTTTACAGTTCTGGTCAACTGAGTTGTTTTTAAAAATAATATTTTGTCCCATAGGATGGATGGCCTCTAGGACGCAATGCCAATACAATTTCCAATAAAATGGCCACCATATAGGAGCACCTGACCTGACATTCGTGAACATGTATTTCATAGAATCAACAGCAGTTGTAATGGTTTTATCTGTGTTTTTTAGGTGCGGTAATCTGAAAGCAGAGGATCTGAAAGCTGCTGTCGTTATTACAGCAGTGTGTTTGGTGCATGAACGGAGCGAACCTCAGCAAGCTGAAACAGAGCAGACTGTCCACACTGCTTCCCTTCTGGCATTGGTGACCCAGAGCTACTGGAGGAAATCTGTTTCATAGAACAGACAGCATTCGGTTTAGAGAGAGACATCACTTTAAATATTTTCTCTGTTGCTGCATGCTAACCTGATAATGCATTAAACATATGTTACACTCCATGTAAATATTTGGGTATTTTAAATAGCTCGAAAACATATAACAATGTAGATGGAAAAAAAACCCGAAAAAAAAAAAAAAATGTTTTGCCGGTCAGCAGTAACACTGTGTCTTAAATAGACATTCCACTAATAGAAAATGAAAACAGAAATTCGCAGGGCCTACTGGCTGAATTTCAAAACCAAACTGTTTGAGGATATTGTGGGTTTTAGTTGTGAGATGATGACACACTGTGAGGGAAGCAGTGAGCCTTCAGTGCATGTAGGCGTATGTGTTTGTTTCTGTGTGTATTTTGCGTGTGTGTGTGTTCGTCTGGTTGCCGTTTCGGAAAACGTGGAGGCAGCCGTACCTCGGCTAGCTGAAATAAAGGGGACTTTGCACAGCTTTTGGGCGGCTCCGGGGGGCCAGGCTGAGAGGCTCCAGTGTACTGATACGGAGAAAAAAAAGCTGTCAGTAAGGAAGAGGAACAGACATTTTGTTTGTGGTGCTTAGACACAGTTTAGCACTCTCACCTCTTGCCCGCTGGCCGAGGGGTTCCTCTCCTCACTGTGTTTCCTCTCTGCCGTGGGCTGGGCTGGCGTAGAAGAGATCTGGACACATAGAAAAGTCTCTCTGATGTCCATCCATACATACGTTGGCTTATGCAAAGGACAACGTCTTACATCAACATTTGATTTCTCAAGCTCCTCTATCAAGTCTTAATCATTTATATAGAAACATAAGCAGGCCAAGAGGACTGCGGATTTTACTGTTCCTAATCTAATTTTGCAGAATACTTTCTCATTATGAACTGTGGGTAATATTACTCCTGTCATCCTCAGGATATCACATCAGTTATTTCTCTTTGGTGCCCCAAATTTTGAAAGTAGAACCAATTAAAGACATAACTGAAAGAGCCTCTCAGAGCTAAGTGAATCCATCCACAGGAGCGACCACAAAATTTTCAGACACATGAGTCTCGGTGGGCAGACACATCAAAAGCAAGAACTAGGGGAGAGGAGACTAGTTTCTGTAACACTTAGCTCAAACCACTGCTACAACAAATATACGCCGTAAACTACCTGCGTATCTTGATAAATACACAACCCAATGCGTTTTATTTGTGAATGCTGTGGATGAAGGTGTTAACGACCACGGTGCGATAACCGTTTCGGTCTGGTTGATCTTACCTCAGCGAGCTGGAAGAGGGCAGATTTCCCAGCATGCTTAGCAACATCAGTGACTCCAGTCTGGGAGGAACTGGACGAAATCTGCAAGAGGCAAAAGCCGTTATCTTACGGTCGTAATCCGCTTTCCGACTCGGAGAGCTGAAGGACTCGGGCTCTCTCTCCCGCGCGGACATTTCAGAAGACAACATAAAACTGTGCCTGTGAAAACCTGGCAAAGCTGTTTATCCTTTCATATTGATCCCTGTGGCACTCTTTTAGCGACAAAAGAACTGGGCATTGAGGCCAATTAGGATCAATTTGTGGCAGCTAAATGCAATTTGCTGAGGATTAGCAGGACTGTGTAACAGAAGCATCCTAAGACAGGAGGCAGGTCAGGTAGCTCCAGTGCTATTGTAACAAAATGTTCACACTCAGACATTAGCTGCCTTTGAAATTCTCTGTCAGAGAGGCCCATATGATATTATGGAAGGCAGGGCTTTTCCTCATGGTCTGTACATTGAAATACAGGCCCTTCTACACATCACGCTGAACTACAGCCACACCCACAAATCCTCGCCCACTAAAATACAGCCACACCCACAAATCTCTGTGCACTGATACACAGCCCAACACACACAACCCAGTACACTGAAATACAGCCCCTCCCACATATCTTTGCAAATTAAACACAGCCCCTCCCACATACTCCTGCACACTGAAATACAGCCCACACACCCCTGTTGCTCGAGCAGATCAGACACACACACAAACGCAAGCACCAGATGCAGACACACGCATGCTCTAACAAAATGTCCACATATCACTCAAACTCCCACGAAATACAGTCACACGGAAATGTAAAGAGGCCACACAGACAAACAAACAAACTACAGACAAAACCTCCAGCTGAGTCCTACATTTCTTTCACTAACAAATCCACACACACAAAGACCGAAAAACAATTCTGTATAGCAAGCAGTAGACTGTTTAGTAAGAGACGACTCCTGCCATTGTATCCTTGGAGATGAGGCTGTCAGATCCTGTTTGTGCAAGCCCAAATCATGCGCTCATTAAATCAGCGATATGAAACGAGCCCCGAATTATGTATATTCAACTCAATCAGTCATGGCTGCAAAGACGCTCATTTCTAGATATGGCATATGACTCGAAGAATACCGAAGTATATTAATATGTTTTCTAGTTTAAAAAGTAAAAAAGGGAGAGAGAACAGTAATGTTCTGATTAAAGACAAAGTCCACGCACACACTCCTGTGTATCCGTAGGATTACACACATTTTTTTATGTGTGCTCTGGACTAAATCAAAACTCAAAAGCAGAAGCATGCAGTAAAAAAAAGATCAGTATTGGAGCTAAGGTTGGCAGCGTGTTAAGCTGGCACAGTGGTATACGTTAAGTAGGTCACCCTGTGGCAGCACCAAATGACGATGCCGCAGGAGGACAAGGGAACGTTTCGGTTCTCTCCGACTGCAGCCGACGGGGCGGCAAACATACCTCTCTAGCGGTCAGGGCGTGTTCTCCCGCCAAAAGCAGCATGCTCAGCCCCCCCATTTTAGTAGGATCTGCAGAGAAACAAAAACAAAAACAAAAAACAACAAAAAAAAGAAATATTGTTAATACCGTAGATTTGGGTCGTTGGCAAAAGAGAAACAGGCAGCAGATGCGTGTAGGTTGTGAGACTACTCACCTGCCATGGCAAAGTTGAGTTGAGGAGCATTGTCCATCTTGGGGATTTTTTTGGCGACGGCTGAGTCCTTGGTTGGGTTGGGGGGGAAGGCCCAGACTTTTTTGCGGGCGTTGCTGACTTGATGAGAAGGACTCTTGACGGGCTTGTTGGCAGTCGGGCACCACTTGTACCCTGGATTTGCCTTCATGAAGGCGTCCTTGTACTGGAAGACAGGCATGCGTGGACAATTAGACCGTCTGATGTTTACCACAGAGCACCGCATTTGACATGAAACAAAATCATTCACTCCTTTCCTCACTTCTCATTTTAAAAGGCTGGAATTTTGCAGCCTATTGTTCTTAATGCCTGAGGTTTTGTTCCATAAATTCAGTTAATTCTTTTATTGAATGAATGTGATCAATTTGTGTGACCTGGTGATTACAAAGGAAATACCAATTAACCATCGGGTTAATAGTGATTTATGACACCTGCGTACACAGACATAAAGTCCAGATCACCGATACTACTATATACCTCCTCCATCACATGTGAAACCAATTACTTATTTCAACACACGATGTTATCAAGTGAGTAATATGCACAGAGTGGCACCATTCACCTGTCTCTACCCAGAGCTACGTCAGAGGGAGAGAGGCCATGGAACACAGCCAACTGGCCAGTCACCACAACTGACTACAACTGGCACTGGGATTTGAACTGTGAATCCCAGTATTACGATGAAATTCTTCACTTTTAGACGGTGTCAGACAATGCCTTAATCTGTCATGCCTCTCAAGGAAGCCTACGTACAAAAAACATTTTTCTTTTAAACAGCTGTATTTCACAGCTGTCTCTTACTGTTTCAAGAGAAGTTTAAAGCCCATCTTTAAAATCAAGCAAACTGCTCCGCTGTACAACACAAATTGAGCAAAATTTTGGGCTGAGTCAGATTATTATTTATTTTTTTTTTTAGCCTATCAACAGTACCGTCCAGTCTCAAGTGCGTGAATTACATTACCGTCAGAGCAACACCTTCCATTTCCCATCCCGCAGTGATCGCGGCATTTAATTGCTCCTTTAAACTAGAATTTACAGGCCCGAAAGCCAAGATCACCATCTATAATTAATTCATTGGCACTTCAACATCTGATATCACACTCTGACAAGACATTTAGGCCCTGTTTTAATGGGAGGGCATGACTGTCACTTTGCTTTATGGGTTATGGACAACTCAAGAAGGATAATCTAAAAAACGGTGGGGTAGAACCAGAGCAATCATTTTATCTAATAATATCTGACCTCTGTACGTGGTAAAGGCACAAACGGAGAGAATCAGCATACCAGATATGGTGGACTTAAATGAATACTGCTCACTACCAACCAATAATATGACACTATTCTACACTTCTCTTGTATTTCAGATCCAGTGACCTATAGTATTGTTTGGGCTGAACGTGTTGTCTTGACAGCCAAATCCACTGACGCTACATTAAGTGTGAGGGGGACAGACTTACCTCCTTTGCCATATCTGTGTACTTCTGTTTCTCTTTGGGCTCCAACACCGCCCACCAGTCGGCCAGTATCTTAGTGGCCCCGCGGTTGTCCAGTCGCGGGTGTTCCTGTCTGACCAGAGAGCGGTGACGCTTGCAGAACAGCAGGAATGCGTTCATGGGCCGACGGGCGCGCTGCTCCGACGAGTCCTCCTCCCCCTCTCCCTCCTCGTCCATGGCCCCGCAGTCCACCTCCTGCCCTCCGCTCTCAGAGCACAGCGCCGGCTCCTGGGGGGAGCAAACAGGCTGGCGTGAGACATCAGTGTGTCAAAAAAACAAACAAACAAACAAACAAAAAGGTATTTCGTGTATTTCTGTCACGTATCACGAAAGAACAAAAAGAAACTGCGGGACCCCCCCCCCGGACGCAACTTGAAACGGGCTCGGGGAGCGAACTCGAGTCTTGCCGGAGCTCCAAACGGAAATAAACGTGGCTTGACCGCATGCGCGCAGGAGTAGAGCCGCGCGGTGCGGAGGGACTCACCTTGTCCAATTCTTCCTCATCTTCTTCCTCTTCCTCTTCAGAGAAGTCTAGGGCCTTCTTGGAGAGCAGCGGGTGCCACTGCAGACACTTGCGTTTGGGTCGCTTGCCGCTGACCTCCCCCTCCACGGGTGGCTCCTTTCCCCGGCCTCCACCCTTCATGGTGCTGCTGACCCTGATGATGGGGAGTAACAGACAGTCAGAGACTAAGCACAGACAAAGCACAGTTAAAGCTGTTGGAGCACAGTAAAAACAAACAAACAAACAAACAAACACACAAATAAACAAAAAGACTCATAACCTGTGAGGCCATGCCAAGCTTTCTCACTCAGAGTCAGTGCTCTCTCTTTCCTTAACTCTGTGGTATTTGACATATGGCTATAAGTGCAGAGGAGCAGACAGCCAGCTGACTTACTGCTCCAGACTGAGAAGAGTGGAGCTGATGTAATACGTTAATTCCACTGGCTCGACGTCTCCACAGTCATTTCAGCGTAAGGGTATGTGTCATTGTCATATAACTTCTGTGCCACGTTGGGACACAGCTACCATGAGCCATAGAAACCTTTCTAGAATAAATCTAAACTAAAACAAAGGTGAAAAGAAGGTAAGCCACGAGCACCGGTAATGGGTTCGCATGTGCGAAAAAGGAACCCTCCACACGCCCGCGATTCATCAGAAATCAAGCATGCAGAGAGCACGTTGTAATTTGCCGAGGTTTCGGGATACGCTCGGATGTCTGGGAAAAAAACAACCGTCGCGCTGATGTTGCGCTCTGGAAGACACGGCACGCTACATCGCGCCGTTACATAACAACAAGCCATCGTAACACCGAGGCAGACGAAGAGAAGTACCACCGGTGTGATTCAGATCCTCCTGCCGAAAGATATGTGGCGCCTGAGCAGCCAAATTCATTAGGCCGGTGGTCTGGCCCAGCGCATTTTAATGAGCTCCAAAATAAAGGAGAGGAGCAGAGGGATATGAGGGCATAAATCCTACAGTTAAGCCTCGGCCCCCGGCTTCAGGAACCCTCCTGACCAAGCGCCTCCAACGCTTCAGATATATGGGTAGTTATCTCTCCGAGACACGACAGGAGTTCTCCAGAAACGGGTGTAGGAGAGCAGCTTATACAGAGAGGCATGAAACACCGTCAGTTAGTATTAGTTTCAATCCAACTGAACGAGGGACTCGTTTTTTTCTGAAATATTTACACGTCCGTCTTCTTGGGCTTGGCGTTACAGACGGGGCGATGAACTGCGGTGAGCTTCTGAGATTTCGGTCCTTGTGCTGCAACAGCGGTACAACCACAGCTACCAGAATTTGTTCAAGCAATTGCATCCTGTCTCTGGTCACCGTTCTGGTCTATCCACAATGAAGACTGCAGAGCTGTGCATTTGACCTTCATTTTCACCCTTCACTCTCTTCCCCGTTAGGACAGCGTACTCAGAGATGCCCCGTTCAAGACTTTACAAACAACCCCATTACAACTCTGTACAATGCATCTTTCAGCTCGAGTGAGCTGTGTGCCTCACACGATTCGCTTTATGATTTTAATGGCTTTGAAGTCGTAAAGCAGAACAGCTTTAATTACATGTCACAGAAACACGCACACAAATCTAATTCGCCGGCAAGCCTTTAAGAAACATATAAAAGTATACGCATTGAGAAAATGGTTCTGTTTCACCAGAAAGGTGTTAAATAGTCCTTTATAAGAGAGCAAAGCATTTCATGACATACACGGTCCTGGTACAGTTTCGCATTTGCTGCTATCTGCTGCCCTCTTGCTGTGAAACACAGCCACAGCAGCAGAGGCAGGCAGTAAATGAGAGCCAGTCAGACCTTCAGGTAAAAGCTTGGTTTATCAGTTAAAATTAAATCAGTTTGAAATAACTTTGGATCATGCCAAATTACAGTACAAACTTGTTTAAAGCATGCAGACTTAAATGCTGACAATGCAGTTTTACTAAAAATCCAATTTCAACAATCAGGAACTACAAAGGTTCTCACAGTTAGGCATTCATTTTACATATGACGTTGATCCGCGTGTCCCCCCTTGAAGTCGGAGAGACTTATTTATAAAATAAATAAAATATGATAACTTATAATTATTTATAAAATATGAACAGTGGAAGAGCAGAAATAGATACAGGGTCAAAGTTATCACCTCTGAGGCATCAGATAAAAAGTTGGTACCCGTTTATTACAGGATGTGTCTTCCATAAACTAAGTAATCTACTCCGTTCTGCAGACATGGGTGTTACCCTTACAAAAAACCCCCAAACACTAAAATGTTCTTTTGAAGCACTAGAGACAGATCTTACAGCAACTATAAGGTCATTAAAATACTCTGGACACAATACGAACCAGTTTTCGTTTAGGACTACTTCCGTTCGTGCTGGCCATGACTAATCAATATTACCACTTGGAAAGTTCTTGTGATCAAAGGACCTGAAGTGTTGAATGCCCCCTGAAAGATGTGACATACAATTACTGGAGAGATAACAAAGCCTGTTTACAGCGATGGCAAAGGAAAGACCGTCAAATCCACTAGCACGAGAAAATGACTGGACAGTGCTCGGGGAACATGGCAAAAGCTTTGGTCTTAAAATACAGGCGAAATATCTTAACCACAAAATAACAACTTTGTTCATCTCAGATATGCCGCGGCTAAGGCTGTCGATGAGAGAAAGTGACCAGAGCTAAAAAGATATCTAGCATTCCAGGTACTTCCTTGCCAAAATACAAGTACAGAATTTGCTAAAAGTGGCTGCGAGTGGTTTTACATAAATTTGTTATGACTGATCTCACTTAAGATCTTCTGGTAGTGAAGAAGAAAAAGAATTCAGGTCTGATAAGTGATAACTGATTAAAATGCGTGTACAAAAGACTGCACACATGCACTATGTACTGTGTACATACAGGACAATAAACTGTGAACAATGACAACCTAATTCCTCAGATACATATGATTAAATCCAAATAAATACATTTAAGAAATATATAGATAGGACTGTACTTTTGAGGCTTTCCTGGGCCCACTCCCAAATGAACGAGGAAAGAAAAGCCCCAAGTCAATGCTCATTAATCTAACCAAGTGTGGGCACCCAAAAATACATCAGAGTTTCACACGTTTTCAAGATTATTCCTCTTGTTATTAAAAAAAACAAAACAGATTTCTGATATCTCAGATTTCTCAAGGTCAAGAAAAGAAAAACCTGAACATTAGTTATCGTAGCAATCTATGACATTCTGACTAATCACCGACCTTAAGGTCATCAATAATTTCAATTATTTTGATTAGGTTCTGGTCAAAAAACTGTTTGGCAATTTAAATCCTGGCAGGAATGAATCCTTCAATAACAGAAAGCCGACGGATCTAAAACCTAGATGTGATCTTCTTCTGCCTCATCTGGGAGGAAGGCATGTCCCTTCTTAAAAAAAACAAAACAAAAAACATACATCTTCTACCACATAACCCCAAAAAAACCAACTGTGCAGATCCTCTCAAGTCGTTTTAAACTTGTCAAGTCAATGACAACCTAAAGCAGCTTTCTCCATCCATCCTTTATTGCGTCAGTTTTGTCAGTCTGATCTTGTCAGCTGACGTCAAACAGTTAACACCTCTTTGGAACCAGCCATATCCAAGATCAACCATAATATTCAGCCCCTAATTTCAAGGACTCTTGAAGACGTGGTGCTGAGCGCCTCAGTTTACCATCGTTTCCAGGTAAGGCATAACAGATGCTACTTTACATTTCTTTCAAATTCTGAAAAATCCGAATGATGATGTTTAGACACTTGAGGGTCAGATGTTTCAAAGTGCTTCAGACTGCTGTGGTTCAATGTTTCCCACACCTCTCCCCAAATACCAGCGCTCTCAGTCATTTCACGTATTTACTCTTCCCCTGAACCGGGCGCCGCCGACTATTCAAGGGCAGGATGATTAATGAACTACCAGATTCAGCTGTGCTCCGATCTAAGCACATCAAAAAATGTGAAATGTTTGAGTGCATAAAAGCAGGGGTTTGGTCAGCGTTAGGGTAGGTAATACAACTCATGTTATCAGTAAACTAAGTTTGCGGCGCTGTTTTGAAAAAGGCAGGTTTCAAGGACTTCCAAACCCTGGTGTTTTGAGGTAGTGTGTGGTGGGACTTTTATAGTGTGGAAAAAAGAGTTACTAACCTCATACAAAGCAGTAAATGACAGGAAAAGGAAGCAATGGAGGGAGTCCATCTAAAAATGCTTAGCCTATTTTTATTGATCTGACATTGTGAAAACAGTGCTTCGGACGTGTTGGTAACAACACTGAAATACTAAAAGTTAAATACAGAAGCTGAGGTGACTAAACGTGTGTGCTCATCAAACGGTCACATAATCAATCAGAAATTTTCCTTCAGAGAGTTTCTCTAGTCACTGTGATGCTATATGTGTAAAACACAATTAGAAGAAAAAGACAAATTACGGCAATAGAAATGCATTCACCCATTCACTGGTCAATTGATCAGAGAAATTATTGTTGAAAATATTGTTGACCCTGAGCTTGTCCACAATTATTTCCCTATTTATCGATTTGCATTTATAATGGCCTGTTGCTTCTCCGAGATTGAATTTTGGCTCGAAAGAACAACAACAACAGCAGCAACAACATTTGGGTTGTTCAATACATCAGAATGCCATCGTTTCTGAGCTTTCATTTTATTGTAATTTTATTATAATCTGTGCTGTGACTGCTGCCTTGTTTGGAGTGTATTGACTCTAAAACCCATGTACTTTCACTCCCAATTAGAGCTGCTGATGATTGTAAACCGAACTCTGTTTTTGATCCAAAAAACAAACAAAAAAATAACGTCTAAAAATCCAGAATCACAGAGGCCTTCACCCAGATATTTTTTTCACTGCCACAGAACTGTGCGCAAACATGCAACAACTACACATAAACTCATTCTATCTACTTATGAATACGATAATCTGACGTGTTTTTTGACAGGCTTACCTTTATTGGTGCATTTTGTCCTACATAATGACCCAAACCATTTCAGATTTTGTAAAACTAATCTCTTATCACTCAGCAGCAAGTTATTAGATATAGATCACTAAAAATGAACAGGGTAATATCTAGTTTGGTATATGCCATGTTTTAAATGTATCAGCGAGTTTTACACACATTCATTTTGAAAAGGATTGGAAGCTAAAAATGTTGGTTGAGACAGTTCAGGAGGGAAAAACAGGAAAACAAGTTTGAATTGTCTCTTGAAAACATGTATTCATATTTGAATTTGTGCTGTACCTTCATGTTAGGTTGAAATTCAAGCGATACCTCTTATTAATGTCACTAAACCGTGCACCATCACAAGATGCTGTGAACGGCAAAAGTTTTTTTTTTTAACCAGTGGTGTTAACTTGCCTTTCAAACCATCCCAATGTTTTTTTTAAACTCTTGTTTTAGTCAGCTTTTCACACTGATGCCAATAGCTGCAACATTTTAACAGCATAAAGATCTTTTCTCCAGGTCATGTTTGGATAATATGTTGATGAATTATTTCACAGGTGCTCTAGCAGGGCTCCACCTGATGCCCAGGAATGAAAAGATACAGAAAGGGGCTGTATGTTGTTATGTCCTTTGGAAATAACAAGAAATCAGTACGATTTTATATGTATGAGTTAAGGTACAGAACACATTTTCAGGATTTCATTTTTTTTTTTTATATAATTTAAGTGCTATAATACAACATAAACTTGAGCTGTTTCTTGTCATGGCAATACCTGTAATGGCTGTTTTAAACAGCTATATATGTGGTCTGTTGTGCTAAGATCAGCAAAGATGCAATGTCTGCCTTTTCATTTGACTCCCGGAGCATTGTGAATCTGTTATTTTCTATCTCACTGTAATAACTACTCTTTGCTCACTTTTCTGTAAAATGCTATATTACAAAGTAACAACAAACAGAAATACTCACTTACAGTATAGACAGTATAGATTAAAATGTACAACTATAAGACAAGTTTGGTTGAGCTGTTTTACAAGATATGACTATTTCGAAAGGATTGAGTAAGTGACCAAGAGCTTTTGGTCATGTAAGACTGAAAGAGGCTTGAATGATGCTTATGTAGGAATGTTCATGTCTAATGATTGGAGCTATATGAGCTCTGAAAACAGTGATGTAATGCATAATTGCTTAAAGAAATAAAGACTATAAAAATGAAAACGTAAAAGAAGCATGACATGAATTGCAGGTGTACTTACTTAATCACAGAATATAGAAACACTGTATTTGAAAGATGAGGATGGATCTGTCAGTCAGGCTTTGTCATGCGATGATGATGATGACCTATAAAATACAAAAACACTGTGTCCTCAGTCAAGAGATACATCTTCGAGTCACAGTCTAGCGCACCAATAAATGTCAGAGTATGGTCAACATTTTGATCGGTTACCGACCTATTAATCGTAATCCACGTTTCCTCTCAATTTGGCGTTAACTTAATAACATGTGAGAGGCATACGTGAGGTAGTTGAGCAGCAAACTACAGTGGCACGTTCATTTTCGTTGATGAAGCATAAAGTTGACAATCCGAAATTCCTCCGTCCGTCACACAAACACTGCTGCAGGAATCAAGTAAAAAGCCACCCTTAGCTATTAACACAAAACAAACCTTACAATATCCGACACAGTTGCGTCGAGTGGATGCACAGTAACCTACAATATTGCAGCGTTTAGTTTTCAGGTAAGACCAGTGCTCCCTGCAGCCCGAAGGGACTCTTTATCACGGAATCAAGAAGTACACATAAAACAACATCTCGTCGGTACTGAGTCAGGTTTAAGTGTACTTTTGTCTGTGACGAACTATTCGATTCATATAATCAAGCAAATTCGGTTAAACCTCGTTCAGTTTTGCATCTCAGTGCAAAATGTCGATCTGGGGTCTGACAAGACAGGCAAGCGAAAGAGAGTCCATCTTGCTTTGGGGAAAATGTATAAATCTCACTCCTGTCAAACTCTGCCAATGCAATTGCTAAGAGAGAATTCCATCCACGACGAACCGAGACCTTTCATTACTTAAACTAAGGGTTTTCAGTCCCGACATTTTCGATGAGACGTTCTGTTCAACAGATCATCCTGTCCGATTTGTTAGATGGAATAAAAGTAGCTTGCTAGCCAGCTAGCTTTCTGATGCGAATTGCTGTAGCCCACTGAACGTGTCATTAGCAGAACATGCAATGGATTCAGAGGACCCTTGGTTACTTTGAAGCCAACGTCATCTTACTTTTGTAACTAAAATTTCACTTAGTTGTCTGTCGTCGTGATTTTTAATCGAGTCTCTATTTGTTAGGTTACAGTGTAACCTTGCTTTCGATGAGGGAAGTGCCCATTCCGTTTCTCAAGCAAAGCAGATAGCTGCTGCCTGCGTCGTACATAATGTCTCTATGGTTTGCATCGTCGTTATCACTGAACACCAACTTAAAATGCGAGGTAAACGACATCAAGGGCTGCTGCTACTTATGAAACTTGTTTCTTATTCGAAGCCCATTCTACTAGTGGAATGGTTTTAAGCAAAGAGCTGTCTGACGCGACCAGCACGGTGCAATAAACTGGCACAAATTTTGCACTGGATGACTGAGTGCTCCCCATAAAACGGCACTCGAATCTTGTTTAGGATTAAAATACATCGAAGTTTTCTGTCATGATGGCATCTATAAATGGAAACTTACCTCTGAAACCAAGCCCAAACACCAGGGCCTTCTCATTCCAGCCTCCGTCCACTCGAAACTTATTGACACATCCTAACAGTTCAGCACTGGCTGTACAGTAGCCTAACACAAATAAGAGCTTGGAGTCCAAGCACTTTTATTTTTACCGGATGGACGCTGCAGTGTTCGTGAGGCGCAACACAGCAATCTGAACAAGACGAACTAACTGAGAAAATAGACTCTCAGTTGAAAAGGAGTAACTGTTGAGTTAGCCTAAATGATAGTCGGTTATGATACTTTCGGTTCACTCGAACAATTTTCTCAGCTTGTTTTTCTGCCCTCCCCCAGTGTGTTGAAGTGTTCCCTCTAACTGGTCTTGTGAAGCATTGTGCAGTATGTAGATGTTCATAGTACTGACTGGCCTAGCTGTGTACCATCATCACTCAGATTCTAGTCTTACAGTCAAGACATTTTGTGCAAACTTTTTTTGCGGCTCAGTCCTCGGAAAAAGTGTCTCGGAAGGTGCCACCAGATAAAGACAGACACCGGTGACTGAGTTTGACCACGGTATCTGTATTTGTCGTTTGAGTACTTAATATAGCTTCCTGGGTGTTGTTTTAGTGAAGAATCGAAGTAATACGCGAAAATAGTGTGTAACTGTGCAAGTATGCCAGCACTAACCTGCAACAGGGCACCCAGTGAATTATAAGGTCGGGTAAGACTGGTGCTCCAATTATCGTTGTCCACCTCTCTCACCCTCCGATAGTGTGTTTCCCTGAACAGTTTTTTGCAACATACAGTCTATACTGTACATGCGATGAGTGAAAATGTATTTTCATGTAAGGCTAATTGTGATTGGACGCCTGCTTGAGAGACAGGCAGAATCAGCCACACAGAGAGACTATTACACTTTAGCACTTTTCTGAGACAGAGAGATTAATACAACATCTTCATAATGCTTTGGACATTTAGTCTAGTAGTACACAACGGAACAGGTAGGTGGGAAGTATGGTCGACACGTTCATCAGACAAACTGAACATAGTGGGGCAGCGGAATGGAGACGACATCATGTGAAAAGCAGAACAGTGTGACCACGAGCCAGAGCCCGACCGTGCACCCGGTGAAAACTGACATACAGTAGCCTGCGCGAATCAGTCTTTATTGCTCCGAGAATAAAAGAACATTCGATGACTGAACTACGTTTCATGATGTCTGTCTGTTAATAAAGCCGCGTTAAGCTCGAAAAAAGGGAACTGAACATGTGGGAGTGAAGTACTGTCAGTCGGCTTGGTCCCCGACATTCGGTCGCACTGTTTTCCTGTCTGTTACTCCGAGTTGGTCCTTGTTTACGATCGAATCTTGTGTAATTAATCGTAAAAGATAACCACAGATGAACAACTGAGTCTTAAGCAGAGAACCACGACAGCCATGGGGCTGATCTCAGTGTTCACGTTTTTAATAAGAAGATCACACCTCCTTAACATCAATGATAACATAATAAAACTAATATCAATACAAATACTAGGCCCACTAGTGCCACGTACAGTAATAATAATCACGAAGTTCTGTCATATTTGTAGGAAGTTAAGTGTACATCAAGTCGGTTGAGCTTTTCTCACCGTCTGTTGTCTGGTGAAGCTATTAGAATTAGCACTACAGCTATTTGTAATTATAGTGTTATAATAAAAGCAGTAATTTATTTCTATTCACTCTTCCACCCAAAAACGCTAAGCACTAGTTGCTGTAATATGTTTAGGGGAAATGTAAATGATACAATATTGTTCTTTTAAGAGCATGTTTTTAAAACTCTATTTTTTTTTAAATTGTTGATTTCAGCATAATTTTTTTGTTCACTACCCCTCTCTCTCTCTCTCTCTCTCTCTCTCTCTCTCTCTCTCTCTCTCTCTCTCTCTCTCTCTCTCTCTCTCTCATGCCTTAGGCTGTTCTAGTGTGATGATGATGTGTCCACTTCATACCAGTTTAGAGTGCCTTATATCTTATCTGCTGGGATACACACCAACTTGTTGATCATTACCTGTAACTACGCTCCACTTTAAATGGCACATTAAAACAACATCAGGCATATATTAACAGTATTCATTAAGCCCTGTCTCAGTCCTCCTACAAGATGGCCTTTCCCAGTGTCATTTGTTATTAGTCCATTCAGACGACACTACATTTCAGTTCATCATGTGGTTTTTTATAAATGCAAGCAAGCATAGTCATCAGGAGTGATTGTATTTCAGAAGTAATTTTACTTATACACTTTACTGGATAATTATTAAGTGTTTTTTTGTCATCCTCCCCTTAGTGAACTGGCTGAGGATAACTGAAAGCAACCAACTGTCATCAATTCTATGTAAAAAAAAAATCTACAGAAAGTAGCTGTTGCATGGGTGTTAACTCCTCACCTCCAACTATAACTACTGAAAGTTACAGTTTTTCTGTGTATCAGATAAGAAGTTCAGTCAATCATTTTGTCTCCTTCTACCATTTACCATTCGGCAAGATGTAGCTCTACTTTTCTTGCTATTTTCACTTACTCTTTCATCAGTTCTTGAAAAGATTTGCTTGGTATGGTGACCGACAAAGCGTTCATTTCAGTGGACTACAGTTCTATGCCCAGCACTGAAAATAAGTTACTTCCAGGTGCAGCAGATTTTGCAATATCTTGGATTCATTTCTGGAATTCAAGAGATACTGAAAACTGTTGGATAAAAGTGAAGCTGTGGGCTGTTTTAAATTAATTTATTGCTACTGATTAGCAGAAGGTATCTGTATCCAGGCCCGTGGAAATGTGCACTTGTTGGTTGCATGGATACGGGAGTTCATGAGTGACTTCTTATTAGCAGACAGCTTGATTAACCAATGCATATCAGGGTTTTTTTTTTTTTTTGAGAAAACAAAGCTTTGGCTAAATTAGAAATGACTAATTAACATTCACTGATGACTAAAAAGAATCCTCTCAGATATATCCTGTGGAGTATAATCAAATAGTTCAATTATTAACATGTTAGGCTGATAAAGCCTCATAGTAGATAGGGTTCCAACAACACAGTAAAAAAAAATCAAATCAGTCTCTCCTGTTACAGAGATTAAGACAAAGATTTAACTTGTGATGAGAATACTTAGAAAGGCGACAATTGACTGACATGCTGAGAAGTGGTGCATTGTGAACTAAATTAGGACTGTGATGGGTATCTTTTTTCACAGAGTGAGGGGATTAGAGGGGGACGTGAGGCTAGAAGAACCAGTACAGAGCAGATAGCACTTATTTTCTTTTAATATGGTAATAACATATACAAATGAATCTATATGAGAAGTATGATCCTCTACTTTTTACTCAGAAATATATGTTTTTCAGACACTTATTTTGGTCTATGGTCAATATCTACTGACAGTCGCTGGAAAAAAATCGTATCTCTACTAGAGCAGTTTCTAAGCAATATTCAATTTTATTTTGACCATTTATGCACAAGGACTTTGTTTAACTTAGAGATATGAAGAGAGTTTCAACATGTAATGTGTTGTTAAATGTCATTCACTGTCTAAATTATTGTGTATGAATCCACCCAAATTGTTGTGTAAGATTTCATACCTATATGAATGCCTTCAGGGAAAAAATCTAAATTGAAGACAAGTAATGGCAGAGAATTAAATAACCATCTAAACTCAGCAATGGTCAACAACTGATGGTCTGTAGCTTTTACACTGATGGAATCTTTGAATGCATCACAAGAAAGCAATGAGGGCCTAAGGGATCAATAGTTAATGTGTGTGATGTTACAGAGCATCAACTTTACACCATTCCAGCAGTTGTTAAATTTGTAAGCACTGAGTATTGCTGTATTACAGTATGGGTTCATCAGTGGCCAATTATTTGTTCTCACAAAAGCAAGGTTATTCTCTGCAGTGATCCAGTTCAGAAAGACGACTGTCTTTGTTCGTGTCTGGCTTGTGCAGTTATGCAGAGCTGTAGGCCTTGAGAGATGTAATGGTGGGATACCAGTGATATAGTGTCTTCAGAAAGTAATGAAACTCCAATGAAAGTAATGAAACCTTAATTATTTCCACATTTTTGTTATAGAAGTAATTCAAAAGACATCAAGTATATTTTTGACACCAAAGCAAAAAATAACCCGCAATGACAAAGTGAAACCATGTTTTTTTTTTTTTTTTTTTAGAATTTTATGGGAATTCATTTAAAATTAAAAATGCCTAACTTGCATAATCTTTGCATAAGTACACAGATGCATCGTATTTCTTTTGATCATCCTTGTGATCTCTCTAAAATTTGACTGTAGTCCTCCTGTCGCTATTTCACTTGACTGGACATTATTTAGAAAGGCACAACCCGTCTATATGGGGTTCCACAGTTCACAATGCATGGCAGAGCAATAACCAAGCCATGAAGTCTGAGAAACTCTCTATAGAGCTCTGATATAGGTTTGTGTCAATGCATAGATCTAAAAAAGTGTGTGATAAATAGCCTCTGCATTGTGTTAGGATGTGAAGATGATAGCGGTTGGTCACATGGATAAGGATGGATTCACTGACTATTAAGGTGGAGCCCAGGTGATGTCACTTACCAGTGGCTAATCAACTGGTGGACTTGTGCATTGCTCTTTAAGTCCCTCTCAGCATCTTAGCGTGAGCTATTGCATGTCACCTCTATCTTTTGTGTTTTGCCACTTTGTAGGTCCATGCTAACTGTGGCAACTGTATTCATTTTGGGTCATTTTTAGGATTACTGTCCTCATTGCTTTTTTTTTTTTGTTAACCATTATCAAATGAAATTAAACTAAAACATAGACATGCTGAACAAGTGTCAGGACTGGTCTCAACCGTCAGCCAGATACACCCGTGGGGCACAGAGAACAATGATCCTCAGTTAAACTGGCCTCTTTATGGCTCCCCTAGCTAACACACTGCACAGAGTTTAGGCCTAATTTCCACGTTAAATGCAGTGCACTTGGACAGTGGTAGGTTGCAGAGAGGGGGCCCCAGCCAGCATTGTGAACTTACCCCGAGGTGGTTAGTTAGTTAGTCAACTTAGCTCTGGTAGGTAGGGTCCCCCCTGCCCTGTAGCAACTAGATGTTCACAGGAGCATGTCTGTCTTTACCGTAATCAGATGAAAGAACTTTGGAATCACCAAGACTCTTTGAAGAGCTCACAGTCCAACCAAATTCAGTATTCAGGGAAGAAGGTTCTTGGTTAGGTAAGTGAATGATCCCAGTTGCCAATCTAACAGAGCTTTGGAGTTCCTGCATGTAGAGATGGTAGAACCCTCTGGAAGGACAACCATCTCTGCAGCATCCTAATCTATCAGATCTACAAGGTAGAGTGTCCAGATGGAACCTACTCTTGAGTAAAAGGCATTTGACAGTCTGCCTTGAAGGGACTCTTAGAACATTAGGAAAAAGATTCTTTGGTCTGATGAGACAAAAACTGATCTCTTTAGCCTAATTGACAAGTGGCATGTCTGGTAAAAACCAGGTACCACTAGTTACCTGGCGAATACCACCCCTAAGGTGCAGCATGGCGGTGGCAGCATCATGCTGTGGAAATGCTTGCCTGCAACAGGGACCGGAAGACTGATTGGGATTTAAGGAAAGATGAGCAGATCCAAATACAGAAAACCTGCTCCAGAACACACACAACCTTAGGCCGGGGCAAAAATTTACCTTTCAGGATGACAGCAATCCAAAACTCATAGTCAAGACAATGATGGAGTGAGTTTGGCACAAGTCAGTGAATGTCCTTGAGTAGGCCTGCAAAAGCACACACTTACACCCCAAAGAAATTCTGTGGGGAGAGCTGAAAATTGCAATTCACTAATGTTCCCCATTCAATCTGAGAGGGCTTCTGCAAGAAAGAATGGGAGAAATAGCCCAAATCCAAGTGTGTGAGGCTGGTAAAAGCATAGCCAAGGAGACTCATTTCTGTAAATGCCACCAAAAGCGGTCCTACAAAATACTGAATAAAGAGTCTGAATACTTATGCAGATTAAAGATGCTTCATTTTTAAACATTCCATAAAAATTTCTAATGACGTGTCATTTCACTTTGTCACTATGGGCTATTGTGTACCATTGGCAAAAACATCCGTTCAGTCCATTGTGAATGAAGCCTATAATGCAAAAGAAATGTGGAAAAAACAAAGGGTCTGAATACTTTCTGAAGGCTCTGTATTTGTTCAGTCCAGGACAGGGTTCTACACCCCTTCTATATATTTGATTTCTCTTTATGTTGTACTTTTTTAAAAAATCAAATTCTAAGAACAGTTCACTTCAGAAATATGGATTATGATTTACACCTGACCATATAATAATGGTGTGACCATAATAGACATTCCAGGGATATCCTTCAAAGTCACACATGTCCAGAATGTATGAATTAAGACATATACATATCATGCTTAAACAGTATATAACAGTCCAGGCATTACATCCTCTAAAAGAAACGTGTCTGAAAGAAACAGTGATGCTGTCACACTTTTTTTTCCCTGAATTTTAGGAATTACACTCTACACTGCATCTTACAGCCTGTGGTATGTGATAAACCTCACACCGGCAGAAATCTCTAGCTAGCCATTTATCTTAAAGGTATTATTGAGCATTGGCCTTTCCTACAACCCAGGGTGACCGCCTCCACAGTCTGTTTTCAGCTGTAACCAGCCTGAGTGTGAAACTTGATGGCAATGAACGTGGGTTTGCTGTGCCAGTGATAATTACATGCACTTTTCCCAATCCATCATTAGTGCCATACATCACATATCAGAACTGATGTCAGTAATTCTCTGAGCATGACATGGGGCTATTTTGGGTTTCTCCTAAAATGTTTCAGTTTTAAGGTCAGGGTGCAAGCAATGTCTACATCGGTGTCAACTGCAGGTAGCATCCAAAGCCCGTGTTAACCGTGCTGCTAGTCCTAACACCGCCGTCAGTACTTTTAGGACCAGCTCATTGAACAAGGATTAGGACTAGTACAGATTAAATTACATTTTAAATGGAGATCACTTTTCAGAGTATTTAGTCCAACATTACATTTAATCCTCATCTGAGAAACTACCCCTTAATATGACACGTTAATGCTGAGGTAGAACCTGTGCTCAGTTTTAAACTGATATGTTGTGTACAGCTTTAAACGAGTGTATGACACAGACCCACCCATAATATCTATGCCTGAATTGGCCCTCTATTGGAAAGCGTCATAAATACCATTACCATAAAAAAAAAAAAACAGTTACTCACAAGGTGTTTCTCCTATGTCATTCAAATCCTGCATTAGGATATGTTGCCATTAAGCCTACGTTTCCACACTGGATATGATTATGGCTTCATTTGCATGTTGCAGTAACATCAGGCTTCAGGAAGTAGAGCAATGCAAGACTGACATGGTTGGAATTTTATGAAAGCCAGTTTCATGTCGGAGATCGTGAGACAGGTCTTGGTGATGTCATGTTAATGACAATTAATTCTTGTGTTCTGAGATTTGCAAGCAAACTTGGCGTCGCACTGTGTCATAAACATAGCAAACATAATGCATAATAAACATGACACAAAAGCACATCATCATTGCTTTCATGACATTCGAAACATTGCATACATTCCACTGAATAAACATCAAACACATGGGAAAAATATATGTATATTGAGAAGTTTGTGGTTCATACACCTCTAAATGGAGCCTGTCCATCAAGAAAGGACTTTCTGCCACTTCGGGCTTTATATGACCTGTAGGATCTTAATCCCTGTGTACACAGTCAGTCTCCAATATCTCCATACCAGGTCTAGGCTGTACTCATTTGCTCTTATGACTAGAGAAGCATGAGACCTGTTGACTATCCACCAAAGTGTAGCTGTAGCTTAACCTGCTTTTCTCCACAGTTTGACTTAACAACAAATGTAAGTTCTTTGAGAACCACTGTCTAACTGGAGTTAGGAAAAATCTACTGAACGGGGTAAACCATTAAGACCGTTGCCCCACATCCGAGACTTCCTCTTACCTTCCGTCATTCTGTTATTTCTTGTCTGCTTCAAGTTTCATGAACTGGATCTGCTAGATTGATACAACAGAATACAATTAACTTTTTACAATTCATACAATTCTTCTTCTTCATTAAATTCTGTCTGTCTGTAGCCTACCCGTTTCTCTTATGGGTCACATGAGATTTCACAATTTCAGATTTTAATCATTCCTCAGTTCAGCCCTAAATTAGTAATAAAAATCTTAATAATTATAACATGAATTAGTTAACCTATTGGATCAACCTTGCAATAATTTACCAATATCTCCTGTGCAAGGCCTGATCTTAATTGGAGGACCCACCATCATCTCCATTTGGAAGTGTTTTGGTGTTACTATTTCACATGTAAACGTGTGTAAGCTGTGGGTTGTCCAATGCAAACATGAGTTTGACCGACCGTATTAGGGTGTTACGTATGTTTGTAGCCCCCTGCAGTTCAGTTATCGTCTGATGGCTCTCCTTACCAGTTCATTTGCACATTTTGGATTTTCAGTCACCAGTGGGACTTCCCTGCTGTGTTCAGTGCTGCTGGGCATATTATTTATGAAACTGAATGTTGCTCCCTCTTGGCTCACGTAATATTTGCATTCATATGACATGGAGCTGGGAAAAGATTTGTGTATTTGATGTTAATTACATACAAACGGTTCACGTGCAAGAGCATGAATAGTGAATACAAAAGTCTTATTTGCCCGTCGACTGTTGAAAGTTTAATTGTCTCCAACATTCAGTGTAATTATAAATTGAATCCAGCGTTCCCTTGACTTTATAACTCAATTAATACGACGTATTACACCATTCGTATTACGAGATTCATCATCAGATAGCCAGAGACAAGCAATGATAGACTAACTGATGAACATGGGAAATGAGCACAAGTTTAATTTGTACCTTCAGTTTGACACGTAGAAGACGGTAGTTCCTCCCTTTTTACATGCAGTACACACACAAGCCAGGATTGTGAGCTCTCTGAGAGGAAATCTTTGATCCTAAAAGAGCAAAGCAAAGCCTTCCAGCATTGATGTAACCTATGATGAATGACTGAGACACACAAAAGATCTGTTCTTTACTCCTTTGTAATAAGAAGGCACATAGAACTACTGTTACCCTTGTATAACTGCCATTAAAGAGATACAAAATACTGATTCAGCTGAATATAGAGGTTATGCTGTCATTCCTAAACTTGTGATGAATGGTCAGGTTTGGAGATGGTCATAATGTAAACAGGTCTCACAGCTGTGCTTTAGCACACCCTAGTGTGTACAGTGCCCAATCTGTGTATGTTCCATTGCTCTGCTGCCCTCTAGTGCTTATCTTCCGTATTGTTTTCAAATAATCAGTAGGTCCACTTTATGTAGACTGCCGGTATTTATTGCTAAGGGTGAGAGTTTTCTGTTGTCTTCCTCTGTTAATCGCTATTCGCTTTGTTTCACTCAAATCACCCAACATTTTATGTGAAGATTTCTTTAAAACACTCTAAAATAAATAAAGTTGTACATTAATCCTCATTTAGAAAAGAGATATGGAGAGAAAAACTTAATCTTCATTACTCATGTGACTCAACTCCTTTTCTTTACACTCCAGAAGCATAGACTCCCTGAATGCTTAGACTAGTGTAGACAAGGAACACTTACAGACATTCTTGAAATTCTGGAATTTGATTCACACAGTGTTTCCCACAATGGTAAATATGATCTTATCTCTCCCATGTGTTAAAATGATTTGTAACCCAAAATGATTTGTGCTATGCAAATACCCATAAAATGTACACCCAATACAGGCTGTCAAATATATAATACACTGCCAGGCCAAAAAAAAAGTCATCATTTGGATATGGAGCCTATGGGGGCAGTGTTGTGATCAGGGGTTGCTTCAGTTGGTCAGGTCTAAGGCTCAGCAACATTACATGGCAACAAAATCAAGTCAGCTGAGTACCTGAATGTACCGAATGACCAGGTTATCCCATCAATAGAATTTTTCTTCCCTGATGGCAAGGGGATATTCCACGATGACAATGTCAAGATTTTTCAGGCTCAAGTTGTGAAAGAGTGGTTCAGAGAGCACGAGGAATCATTCTCACATATGAATTGGCCACCACAGAGTCCTGACCTTAACCCCATTAAAAGGCTTTGGGATGTGCTGGAGGAGACTCTACGGAGTGGTCTGACTCTCCCATCATCAAAAAAGATCTTGGCTAAAAATTAGTGCAACAGTATATAATACATAATACTGTATAATCATCTTTTATACAATATATACACAATCAAAGGACACACTTGAGTAATTGGAGGTTTCAGAGTACACTGAAAGCAGGTGCTTTAACACATTTGCGATTCCTGACTTTATAACACCTTTAATGTGTCATCAAGTTCAGGGTTACATATAACATTTCTGGACCCACCAACATTACTCAAGCCACCCAGTATCTTGGGCAGTGGGAAGGGATCTCTAACTTTGAAAGCTTCGGTCAGGAAGGCTGCTCAGCTTACATGTCTATCAGGAGGAATGATAGCCGAGGTGACACTGGCATGGATGTCTCCGGAAAAGACGTCATTAAGTAGCATCAGCTGTGGCTAAAAGAACATATTCCCTTACAACGATGTCCACGCACTAGTCCAAGATTCAAATGAAAACAGATGACTGGCTCTGAACCGGCTGACAACACACATCGATCTAGACTACGAGCAACCAGCTCCACCAACGACTGTCCGTTTGGGACGTCAAAGAGAAGGACGACACAGTTGTGCGGCAGTGTATAAACGCATTATACCACCTAAAGATGCCAATTTAAGTACGGAAGAAAGAACGCAGACACGTGAACAGTGGAAAACAAGTCATGTGGTGAGATGAGTCATCCTTCACCTTGTTCTCAACAAGATGGTCGGTACACATGCAGCACACACTTAATGAAATCTACATGTCCGAGTTTTTCTTTCCCACAGCGAAGGGATTGTGTTATAGTATGAGGTGTGTTTTCCTGACAGAGTATACATTTACTCAAACCCCCACCAGACTACAAGGTGAACGACAGTAAATACAGAGGCATCCTGTGCTGAAGTGTTATTTTTTTTTATCTGAGTGAGAGCGGTCTGCTCTAGCACGACCACATTGCCACCAATAAGCAAAGTAGTGAACAGTCACTGTATGCTTTCAGGAGCATGGTAAAAAAAAAAAAAAAGAAAAAAAAAAGAAAAGAAAAACAAAAAAAAACTACCACGGCCATCTCAGTTACTCGATCCCGACCCGGCAGAGCTGAGTTTCCTGAGACAGCGTTTTCCACCACAGCAAATGATAGAATTTCTCATGTGGTGAACAGATTATGTTTTGAGGGGTAAATGATTCCTCTGCTCATTGTGGGATGATGCATAGAATGTTAGCAGGGGAGGCGTTAGCCAAAATAAAAGCATTAGATCCTAAAATTAGGGGTGGATAAAGGATCAATCAGCAGTTACAGTTAAGACTTCATTAGCTGGGTGTGTTCTCTTTGAACAGTAATGAGCCATCAATCAGTCAGGGTTTCTCTTGGTTTACTTTTCCTCGGCGTTGCGATCTTATGCTAATTCATGTTAGGCTTCCAGTGAGTAATACCTGTGGAATTGTCAGTTAGATTTTCCCTCATAATATTCCATCACACAGTCAGAATTTATCGTTGGTCTTGTCCACTCTGAGACTGACAGAAAAGACAGAGCTTTGTCAGTTTGTATGTATTGAGTCAAAACTGATAAGGCAGTTGTTCACGCTGACGATCAAGCAGTTGCAAAGAAAAAAAGAAAAGAAAAAAACCTGAACCGCAATGCCCAGTCAAGAGATAAATTGTTTCTGTTCTTCACTGGAAACTCTGTTTGCAAATGCTGACTTTAATGACAACAAGGAAACTTAACTCATGGAAAAAGAAGCAGTCTCTGTTACAAAGAGGAACAGAGACAACAACAGCAAAAAAACAAAAAAACCAACAAAAAAAACCTACTTAGAGGAAGAAGAAATATGGAGAACCATGTAGAGCTTTTCCATGACACAGATGGCAGACTTTTTTGGGGTTTTTTTTTTTTGCACAGCCTTAACAAAAGGGCAACAGAAATGTGTGATGGAAGTGAAGACCAAGTCATTTTTTTTTCTTCTCCTCTCTCATGGGCTGGTTTGGGGGATTTCTAGGTTAGTGCTGTGGGATACTGCTGTGGCTCCACTCAGAGGGAAGGGAGTCTGATATAGGTCACAGCTCTGCTTCTCAGGCTCTTCAACAGGGTAACACTTCACATTCAGCTGCTCTTATCTACCTCTAATGGGGAATACTGACGGGCGCAATACCCCCCCCCCCCCCCCCCCCCCATTATTATCTGAGCTGTGAGCCAACGGTCTCCGAGTTAGTCTAATCTGCCTGGCTGTTATACTTAACCAAGTCAAACTGAGGATAGAAAAGGCCAGGAACACCAGGGTGACAGAGCCCATTATAATAAAAAAGAGGGATTACACACTAATTGTCCCGCTGTGAAGCCAGCCTAATTTAGAGGAAACGAGGGAGGGTGCTTTTTTTTCTTTTTTTCTTTTTTCCTTCTGCTTCTTAAGAACCAGACGGTCACACAGACTATCTAGCGCTATATTTCCAGTTAATGACTGCTCGGAGCCCTTTATACATAAACACAATCAATTAGAAGAGGAAACGGGCGGCATTTGGAGTGGGGCGGGGTAGGGGGTAGGGGGGGTGCTGAAGAGGAGGTCAAATCGTTATGAGTGGGATCTGAAGTGAAAATACACAGTCTCTCAGCCCCCCGCTATTCTCGTTTGTTTCCCCGCTAACGAGCTGCCAGCGCGCGTTGATGTGCCCTTTCTCCACTGGCGTCTTCTCCCTCCGACCGGTAGCTTATCCGCTACACAGAAAACACAGACCTGCTGACTGCTCTCGCACAAATATAACTTTAGCTTAAAACCTGGTTATGCAGGGAAAAAAAAACAACCTATTGAACAAAAATACTATTGGATGAAACTATAGACAAATGCATTAAATAATATTACATAAAACGCTTTCATTTTAACAAGATAACAGCTTTATGTTATAGATTCAGTGGGGCCATGTCTGTTATTCAATTCAATTTTTGAAATATTGCAGGTTCATCTTGCATCCTCTTTTGCTGATTCTGAAGGCGCCACTCATTTAATGATGCAATCCCTTAAAACTGAATATCAAAATCTGCAAATGAGCTGTGTTTATTACATTATAATGGATGGATTATGCTTCGGATGGATTATCCTGTTGTGCTCCGAAGATGAAAGCATAGTTGAACTTCAACAGAAAAGAGAATATTTTCATTGGGAGAACACCAGGTGGCAGTATATACCAGCTCCTTAGGTCTAACGGTCAAAGTCGACTCTTCTTTTTTTTGGCTATACCATTTTGATATGAGGAAACGCAGTGCTTGAATGTGTTTAGAAATGTTCTTTGTTAACCAGAACCAAGTATCTACCTTGTGTATTTTCGTCTGCAGGGTCAATGCTTTCAGGACAGCATTGTTATTCTTACAGAGACCACTCTCTGCAGAGCAAGACGGACAATGGGATGTGTCTCAGTTGTTGTTCTTTAAAGTTTTGCATGATAATATAGTACAAAAAAATGAGAGTAAAAAGTGCCATCATTGCTCCAGATGTTGTATATGTGACACTGAAAATTTAGACGCTTATGAAAGAAAGTGTTTATGAAAGAAACTGAAACTGTTCAGCTGTTTATTGTGAGGGGCAGGATCTTGTGTCGTACTCTGTTGATCATTAGACTTGACTGTTGATACGGGCAAGGTTCAAATTCTGTTTGCAAACAGGAAAGAATCCCTCTCTCCCTCTCTCTCTTTCTCTCTTTCTGTCTTTCTGTCTCTCTCTCTCTCTCCTTCTCCCTCCCAACCAGTTTCCTATGGAGACAGATGGACAAGCAGACTGCCTTTAGCAGTGTGAGCCACTGGTCTGATGGAAATGGGAAGATAATGCGTTTAGCATTAGATCTCCTGCCACGGAAGACGCTGCATCAGGGCTATTCAATTAGGCATTTCCCAAACAATGCCATCGATCAGTATCATTTTGTTGAGGAACATATTTTTTAAACCAATAGGAAGCCATTATACTAGGTAACAACAGTGTATCCAAGTAAACTCAGCATGGCATCAGATCACATTTCAAATGGTGAATTGATTGAAAGTTAATCAAAGATGCTATAGGGAGTAGGAAAACTGTTTGTGTAAATGTGTTTATAAGGATACTGTGTGTGTGTGCTCGTATGTGTATGTGTGTGTGCATGTGTGTGAGTGTGAGGGAGTGATAGACAGAGAGAAACAGAGAGAAACAGAGAGAGAGAGAGAGAGAGAGAGTGGGTGTGTATGTGTTCTTTTCGTGTGATATATTCATGAGCTGCGTGCCTCTCATGTGCTTCTCTCTCTGTAATCATCCCGGATTTGAAAGGTACTAACTACATACACTGCATACCAACTATACTGTCTCTGTAGTGGAAACACTATCAACCTGTTTTTAGTATACACATATGCTTCACATATTCCAGCTACAGGCATTTTGAAAAATTAACCAGCTAGATATAGTAACATACTCTAGGGCATCCTATTGTGTTTTTTTTTGTGCATTTCTTTTTTGTTGTTTTTGTTGTTGTTGTTACTTGCTTCAATCTGTTTTACAGCTATGTTGTCTTTACTACCAGCACCAGATGTCATTTTTGATATAATTTTACCAGGGACTTCTCTTGTCACTTTTGCAGAAGCCGGTTAGAAGCTTTGCAGAACAGCACATGTCAAATGAGCTGTGAAAGACACAGATCAAAATAGGCAACTCTATTCTGTTTAAATCCGTAGATGGCTGGTGCCGTTTCCGAAAGCTGGGCTTTCAGGTCTCTAACCAGCTGTTGTGTATGCAGAAAAAAAAAACCCCTTCTTCACTACGTTGGAATCTGTTTTCCTCTGTTATCTTTAACGTGTTCCACCAAAACTATAATTTTGACGCCTTTGAGTGTGTCACGAGGGAACAATATGAGGAGCATTTGAAGTGACATTCTGCTTTCAGTCTCATCATTGTCATTTTTGTCTGAATAGCTCTATGTAATTTGCTTTTGGGACACGTAAACACAAACAAACGGCAGTGTCACGCTGGTAAAATGAAGTGTTATGACACTCAATCTTGAGTCCAAACAATTTGTCTCCTGTTATTTTAACGCGGTGAATACAGACAAGGCTCTTTTGTTTGATTTGATAAGGGGCAGGAGTCCTTTCCTATAGAATAAGATCTGGAAGGTGACGTTCAGCACTGATTACGGGCGACGGAGAGAAACAGGAAAACCCTCGCAAACATGCACGCAGCGCGCCCCGGTATTGTAAAGGCCCGATCAAACGCGCTTGGGCCTGCTCGCTCGAAACAGTCCTCTTTGAAGATTGCGAATAGCTAAAACCGAATGTTCTGCGGTCGGACGGATCCGTTTTTTTGTCGAAAAAAAAAAAAAAAAAGAATTGGTGGGCCACAGTAATGCAAAAATCTACACTGTAAGGTGACCCGTTGTTGTTCTGTGTCTCTGCTGGGTGAGTGATTTGATGAAATATATCTGATCTCAGAACTCTATACCAACAGGCCTCAGCTATTCATCAAAAGGCTCGTCTCTGGATTGAATTTCCGTACGTGGGTGGTGGTCCTGTGTGGGATAAAGGGAACTGAGTGCGTTAGGGTCAGTGGCGCGGCTCTGAGCGAGGTTACAGGTTTATTGTTGCTGCGTTCTCTCTCTCTCTGTTTTTTCGCGTGAGTCACCGGTCACCATTAGTCACTGTGGCCGGCTTTGATGACTGACTTCATGTATCTTTGTGGTACACAGGAAGTTAAGCCCCGAAGAGAATTTGTTGTCTCACCCCAGTAGGCTGTTTGACTCACTTTCAACGCCTGAGGATTCGGGTGCACACACCGAATAGCGATGGAAATAGTGATGGATATCATCCCTTTGTGTCGGTGCGGGTAAACCCCCACATCCGAGCTGAGAAGGTGGGTAAGCTGATGTGTGCATGTCCTTAGGTGTCTTCTGGTGCTCCATTGCAATGTGCTGTACCAATTGAATGGCTGTTGGTTGGAGCGGAGGTTAGCTGTGGAATGTGGCCCTGTGCCCTGCCCGTCTTTTCTGGGAGATGACTCGTGGCAGTCATCGTGGGTACGTTTCAAGACACAGAACCTTCGTTCCAGAACCTTCTCTTCCGATAACACAAGTCAACAACACTTCCTACATCCTCTTCCTACCTAAGAGTGAACAGTGTGAAACTTGTCACCATTACCATCTGCGTCCTTTACCACATATGCACACACTAATACTACACTTTTGCTCTCTGAGTGTTGGTGAGAAACATGTGTACTCAACGTCTATTCTATGTCTTACTGCACAGGATAGGAATGTGTGTGTGTCTGTGTGTGTGTGTGTGTGTGCGTGTGTATGGGTGTGTGTAATGTAGTTTGACTGGAGTGTAAAAAGTGCAGACAGAGTGAATGACACTTGTCAATGAGGTGCCTGACGTTGCCACCACCCCCCCATTAAAAGGTTTCTTTCATGCCTGCATGTGATCACACGCACTCCAGAGTCTCATAGATGCAGCGATATATATATATGACCGAAACGTGCTCTCTTTGATGTGTTCCAGTGGTTGTGGTCGTGACAGTACTCTGTTTGGCGGCTTGACCCGGCTGTCTCCAGCCCAGCTGGTGTTTGTTAGGGCAGGGGACCTCCAGAACTACAAAGACACACACACACACACACACACACATGCACACAGGGATGTGCTGGACTTCTAGGGGGGCCTCTCACGACCAGTTTAAGATTAATAATCCCTAGACAATTGGTTCCGTTTTGTCAGTGCATTGGTGATGTTTGTAGTAAAAGAGAGAAAAATCTCAATGGAACACAATGAAAGAGAGATGGAAAGGGAAAAAAAAATCTAGCAGAAAAGAGGTTAATTGAAACAGAAATGACACCCCTTCACTCCTTCCAATTTATGAACACAAACAATCCATTATTGCTTTAATCTGTGAATAAATTGTTTCATTATTAGAGCGTGTAGGCAGCGGTGAGACTTCTCCACTGAATAAAATCATTAAACGACTAAAATGAGCGCCAGATGAAAGTAGACATCAAATTAAATGAAAGTGGATGACACAACGCTACCATGATCGTATTTCTTTATGTTTTTAAATGTTTTAGTGTGAAACCCAAAAAAATGCTTTAGGAAGCTGCAAAAATATGTACGCACCATAGGTGGCAGTATTGTCGCTGGAACAGGAATTGATTCCGTTCCGATTCAAAACTTTTCCTCATGTAGGTGATGTACTGAACATCTTCTGAAAAGAAAAAAAAAAAAGACTGGATAATTCTTTGGCTGTACAAACACTCATTCACTTACTCAGACATACACACACACACACACACACACACACACAGACACACACGTACACACACACGTACACACACCTACACAAAATTATAATCAATCAACATCGCAAAATTAAAATCACACAACAAACACTCGCAGCATATCTAAGTAGTCATAATTACTGTAATGGGAGCAGGAGGAAATGTTTTCCACCACAAAGTGTCACTGAAATGGAGAACAGCTTTGGATTAGTGGTATAAATATACTTTTCTTTGAGGGAGAGGACAGAGGGAACAGTGTAGCTAGAAAAGAAAGAAAAGGGGCAAAATGAAAGGCAGACGGAGAAAGAGAGAGAGAGAGAGACACGCTAAGTGAGCAGGGGCCAGAGCGTAACTGTCCTTTGTGATCAAATATCAATGGACTGTTATTAAGGTGGCCCGCGAGGGGGCCGGGGATGGCCTTTGATCTACGGTGGGTGACAGGCATAAAAGACAGAGGTCAAAGGCAGCATACCTGGTACCACTGTTCACTGCACATCTGGGATAAGTCCACTCATGCTCGATAAGGTAGTTCAATTACGCTGGTCCAATCAGCGACCAGCTGTTAGGATCAAATCTCCTTCACATTCATGCAGTCCTGGTCGGTTTAGGGGGAAAATAACGAACGTTTTCACTGAACTGGGCACTGCACTGTTGTATTTATAGGTATACTTTCAGCCCTCACCCCCCCCCCCCCCCCCCACACACTTTTTTTCCGACAAAGTCATTTGTTTGTTTGCTGCCGTCTTATTAAAGCGAATGGTTACGATAAAGAATTCTGTCAAATAATGACTAGAAACTACTGCCAAGAGCTAAAGTTTCCATATCATGCCAGAGTCGCAGAATCTTTAGAGAGTCAGCAGAAATGTTCAATCAAAAAGTGCCACCTCCCACGAATCTGGTGGCTCACAGAGTGACTCATCTCACCTCCTGCGGTTCTGCAGTGCCCGGACCACTGCCAGAGTCAACTGGAACGGATGGCTAACCGTGGGATGTTAATGCGGCCCTCAATCTGGGCAAGAGAGACAGCCACTCGCCTCGCCTGACGCATGGGGCTGATGAAGTCGAAATCACAGTAGACATACCCAGCTGTGAGCGAATGGCACTGTTCCAGCCTTCATAGTTTTCTCTTCATTTTTTTTTTTTTTTTTTTTTTTTTGTGTCATTACTCATAACATAGCCATGATAAAATGCTTAATGAAAATGTGACATCACATCCTACTGACAAATCAGTTTCAGTAAGGAAAACAACGAGCGAAGCCCTCATTTCAGTCACAAATACAAGTCTGGGTTCTGTCGTAACTGGGCTTCATTCTCCACTGCATAGTCATACAGGCGGTGCACGTCAAAAACTGGTCGTTAATGAGACCACAAATGTAAGGATTTTTTATTTTTTTTTGTATCTGCTTCTATTTGTGTTCCACATTTTGTCCCGTTAAGCTTGTGGGCTTAAGGGAGACACTGACTGATAGAGTGAGAAGAAAAAGTGGTTTAGGTGATAAGGGACACAACATGCAATAACACGAAGGAGGAAAGTGAATTTTCAGTTCAGGATGTACCAGTGGGGGGGGGGGGGTGCGGCTTTGTAAATCTGGTGCATGATAGACTGTGGTTTACTGCTTCCACTTTACAACGAGATTTTGGAAGACTGAAGACTTTTGTATGCCAGAACAGAATCACTTACATATGGGCACAGGATTTGGTCCTGTCAAGATTACCTTAAAATAACCCCACATGTTAGACATTAGAAAGGACAGCCAAGGTCTTCTACAACAGTAGCAACAGGGAAATATGTTTAAAAATCACGGATTGGATCCAAGTCATAGTACTGGGACTATAGTTTTCTACTTTTTTTTCTTTTCTTTTTTTTGGGGGGGGGGTCTACATCCCTCGCTCATCTCCCATATTATCATTATTATTATTATTTTTTGTCTGCTCACTTTATTTTAAGGCCATGTCCAGGATGCTGTTTACCGACACCACAAAGAAGCTTCACTTACAGGAACTGCATTAAACAACTCCTATTTTTCCACGGCCTTTGTTCCGGAACAAAAAAGGGGGTCTCATTGTCGGAGTTGAGAAAGGCTGTAAAGCGTCTGCAGCGTAACAGGAAATCTGTCCGCTTCAATCTCCTGACAACCTTCTGATGACTGGGCACAGGTGGGACCCGCGTCTTTTCCACCACAAATCAAGCTTACGGGAATCATCCAGAATACAACACCGCTGAGTCGTCGAGAATCCAGGATACAGATTTCTGTGGCTGGGGCCATCACTCTGGGAATGAGCAAGACTCCGGGCTTCTGTGTGGGCTGAGATGAAAGGCCCCGGTGCTAACGCTCGCCTCGGGCCTGGGCGGCTCTTAAGGCAGATTACTCTTAAACATTTGTCATTCAGATGATCTCCTTGAAAACACTCCACACATCCTGTTACACTGGAAACAAAGTCCACAGAATGTCTTAGCCCTCCCTCCCTCTTGACACACACACACACACACACACACACACATGCGCATGCACACGTTTCTTTTGGCTTGATTTGAATTCTTTTTTTTTTGTTGTTGGCTATCTGTTACATTGCGGTGATTCTTAAGGACAGCGGGATTTCGTGGTTGAGTGAATGATCTTTAGCGTTGTTCATTTACAGGGGTGAGGATACAGGTGACACGGGCACTTGGCCAGACTGGTGGGGATTTAAGTGCTGGGATCAGCTTGTGGGTGGAGGGAAGCAGGCATGAGCTGCATGGAGGAGCTAGAAAAGCACACCCATTTCCCTCAGACACCCTTCACTAAACTAAACAGATGCAACACTCATCCGGCAGACTTACCTCAATATGGAAGTGTTACATTGTCAGCTCAGGGGCTGGGATATTTGATTAAAACTGGTTAATAATTTACATTGATGCTTCAGATATTCAACAGTTAAATTGTAATGGCTACGACTCCCATCTACTCTCATTTTTTTTGGTGTGTGTGTGTGTGTTGTTTGGACGATGTCTCATGTCTCATAATCGCTGAAGTAATTTAATGTGACACTTCCACCCACTTTTTGAGAATACAGTCACTCAATACAGGGGGAGAGTTTGAGGAGGGAGAAAACTTTCACGTGTTTTTTTGGCTATCCTGCAGGCAAATGATTCAAACTGAGTCTTCTTCGTGAAAGAGAGCTGACACGCTCGGTGTGTCAGTCCAGACAAGTTATCATGAGGCTGGCTGATCCCTGTTTAGGGTCAAAATGCAATTTGTATTTCATTCATTCTTTAGTTCTTTCTTTATTTATTTCGAGCTTTTTTTTCTTGTGAGAGGAGACATATTTCTCAACAATAAGGTTTTGTCCACAGTGTTGTTCTTGTTTCCACCTACTCTTGCATTCCATGGGCCTGACCTGGTCTCACGCTGAGAAGACACCACTCAGTAAAAATAAAATCTCACTGATTATGAGTCACAAAAACCAGTATAATAACGGCTCCTTTCAGTTTCTAAAAAAAGAAAATAAGCCAGCTTTTGTCTCCTACATGCTTATTTGGAAATGAACTTAATTTCATATGTGTTAACCACAGCCATATATTCTATTTGCAATTATCTGATAATTGTTCTCGAATTAGCAGTGACCCATTCTGTGGAATGATGTTTTAGGTGATGGAACGAGAACTTGTGAACATCACAGGAAGTTCTAACATTGTGATTTCAGAAAGCGATTCATTCCATATATGCATCCAACAAAAAATCATTCCTGTGGGAAATTTTGAAAAGTAATAAAGGTCCCCGAAATGATGCCTTTTTATCAAAATTGTGAGTTTTCTAGATGCTGCGAAATCCAGTTTTGAACCCTGTGATTGCATGGTGTCTGATTGGGACATATTTTGAGTAAATGTTAGCTCTTGAAGTGCTAAAAATGCTTAAAAGCAGTCTCAGTAGGACGCTTGAGAAAAGCATGTGTTGGCATGGGATTTAGATGCAAGATGTCCTCACTCTTTATAACTGGGATATGGCATCTCTGGCCCTTTTCCCTCACCTGACCACGGATGTTCTGGGCGAACACACTGGCTGATCTACATACCTGTGACTCAGTTGGAAAGAGGTACACACAGTCTCTGCCTCTATGGAATTAGGTCGGGTCACACCCCTGTGTTTCAGTCGTCGACACATCCCCGGCTTTTCACCTGGACCTCAAAGAATGTCAACCGAGAGCAATGTTTATTTAAATTTAGATTTCAGTCACATGAATGAACTGAATCAGAATACCTGAATAAAGCCCAAACAAATGACACAGAATGCCCAAATCTTCTTTTATACTCACTTTTCAAACAGTTTCTTTTCACAGCATGTACATGAAAAAACAGGCTGCGCGCAGATGTTGGAAACACAATTTGGCCTCGACAGGAAAAAAATAAGGGGGTGGGGGGGGGGGAGAAAGAATAAAATGTCGACATCACCAGGTTTGTGAAAATGTACAAAGGAAGGTTATACTCTCACTATAACTTATGCTGCCAACTGGAAACAGTTAGCATTGTAACTTGGCCTCCGCCGTTTAATAGAAGGAAGATGCATACAGTGCTGGATAAATAGAAAACACAAGAGAAAGAATGAACTCAATTGAGAACATTCTAATAATTCCCATCCATACTCTCTTTTGTCTCATACACAGCTTTTCTTAATCAAATGTTTCCTGCAAAGAATGGGTTCAAATTGCAGAGCAGGAAAATTAATGGCAGCTCTTTAATATTAAAGAAATCCCTTACATTTCATCCAAAGGTCTATTTGGGTACTCTGGGGAGGAATTATTCATATCAGACAAATTAAAGCCAGAAACTCAGGATGCAGACTGACTGGCACATCTGGCTGTCTTGTGTCACCCAAGAGCAGAATAATATCGTGAGCCCTTTCTCTGCTTTACAATATTCAGCAAAACTTGCAGATGGGTTTTGAATAACAGCGATCCAAACTGTACCATTTCATTATTCCTTTCCTTTTTTTTTGTGGCATGTAATTATGTTCAAAGCTGAAACGAGTAGCCTGTAACTCCTTAATGTAATTTGATGGGTGCATTCATTTGGTTAGAACGATACCCCGTCAGAATGACTTTTCAGAATGAGTCCTTGGCATACAAAGTTCACTTTGTCCTATATTCTTCCTTAGAAAATACAGGTTGAAATAAACCGTATTGCAATGTCAAAGGGGTTATAGCTGAGGTGAGGGAGAGCAGAACCGGCCTCAAAGCAGCTGCTGGTTCATTTTCACGTTACAGCGGTGGGTGGTGGAACATGCTTCTCTCTGAGTGTGTTCTCACACTGTTGGCCTGTCCAGACTTGCTGAAGTCAAAGCGCATCAAAGCCTGTCTCAGATGTGTTTCTGCCCACTCCGTCAATACGTTGTCTAAAGCCAATTCAATAGCACCAGCATCACACCTTCACCTCTTAAAAAAAAATAAGAATTCGTCTTATTTTCAGAGCTATCAAATTTCAAACTTGTGCTTCAGTGCAAACTGACTGTCTAACCTCTTTTACAATGAAAATTATTACGGATTTCAGGCATGAAAAGTTTATAGAAGTTGCTTGACGGGGAATGTTTTACATGCGAGTTCCAGACCATTAGTTTCATACATTTTACAATAAGTTTATTGTAATTCAGAACCCCTTTGGGCATTATTATACCTCTGTTCAGTGTTGTTGCAGCTGTGATTGTGTGTGTGTGTGTGGGAAGAGACCACCACACACTAACGTTTACTGCATGCTCAGTCAGGAGCCTCACACCTGACTCTCAGTAAAACATCATGTCAGCATGTCGGCGTTCTGTCAGCTGAATTTATCCAGACTCCGCACGTAGCAGTGAACAACTGCACCTGCCTTACAGGTTCAACTTATTTGCCTTTGTTTCACAATACATCATTTCCAATTCCGTATTGGTGGATGTGATGACTGATGAAATGATTGACATGTCTATTAGAGCCCCATGAGCCTTTTTGTCGGTTGTGGTGTCCCACAGGAAGTAATGCATCGCTGAATTCAGGCTGGTTCTGGTAACAGAGGAACAAAAGTTTCAGCATTGAAATTTTAGGTTAGAAATATGCATTAGGACAGTGACTTCTTTTGAATCGTTACTTTTCTGCCTGGTTTCCATTAATGTGGAAGACCAAAGTGAAAATGGAAAATAAATTCTGCTGCCAACTCTGCCTGGATTTCCCTGTCTTTGAATTCAGTATTAATGGACAACAACGGCACTAATGCCTTAGTAATTAGCGCCTCAAAAATGATTTACGACTTTTTATTTAACATGTGTCTGTTTGGTCCATTGCTCTTTTTAATAGTTTGTCTTTATCACTCTGTCAATAGATGGAAAATATGTTCTGGCTAATCTTTTAGCTTAGTTACTTAGTTACCTCAGACTTAGTTAGATCTTCTGAGTTTTTTTTTCCCCCCTCAGATTTCAGTATAACACAGGCTTTCATTCAAAATGCACGGCTCCCCTGAACTTGCTGTGGTTTGGTATAATCCTTCCAAAATAGCACTGGTTCACATGTTGCTTTATTTCAGTGTAAACACAAGGAAACAAAAGGTCTGCAAAGGTTAATTTTTCAATCTAGAGTAACCTGTCCTCACATGCAAGCAGCTTCATTTGCTTTTACCTTCTTTGCATGACTGAAAGGGTTAACTTGAAGCTCTTTTTTTTTTTTTAAACAATATTCAAAGTGTTGAAAACTGTCGGTCTGACATGCAAAGCTATAATATAAAAGAACTTAATGTAGCTCTCGTGCTTCCGACAAACTGTTCCGCCAGACATCACACCCGCCTTAAATTAGGACCAGGAATAAGAACAGACAAACAAATTTTTTTTCTTTTTTTTTTTTGGAAAAAAAAAAAAGTAGTTCAACTCAAGATTTGAATATGTGCTTGCAAATCTTTTTAAAGTAAGGAGGGATTTTACCTTTAGATTTTAGAATTTAGAGTGAACACGTCATCAGAGCTAATAGTGTGACCACCCGGGCCACGAAATCTCCATTTTTAAGAGAAGAAAATGGTACAGACATGAGTGCAAACGACTCATAAGGGGACATTACATACAAATGCGGATGAGTGCAGTGTCAGCACACAGATAAATGAAATGGGCTGTAGAGCCATTTCAGCGGTAACATATTTTGTTCTTCCTTTTTTTTTTTAGCTGTGGTAAATATTTGACATGTCAGACCACCGCATAGGTCAAAGATGATCTTTGCCAGTTAGCAATTAAATGTGGGTACGCTCTTTATTAGAAGCGAAACGGTTTCGCACCCGTATTGCTCTCTTACAAAAACCAATTGGTAGTCATTTCATCTCCCCATAAAAACAGCTGCACCAGGTCAAGAGAGGATGCCTCCTAAATACTAGCGTCGGTTTTCTCACCGAGGAGAGAGTTTGTTAAGGGGGGGGGGGGGTGCCCGAATGCATCACACGTACCATCGGCGCTTTTACAAAATTTGTCGCGCGTTTCGAGATTCCCATGAAATTGTGTTTATTTTGTGGTACCGATTTACATTTCACAGGAACTTGGTGGAGCTGTCAGGATCGTGTCTCCAGTTCCATCAATTATCATCTCGTACGATGATGAGGGATGTATACATGTAATAAGCCAGAACATGTCTTAGAGCACACAGAATGATGCACGGCCGAGCTGTGTGTTTCTGTCGTTTATTGCTTCCTGCAGGCCCTGTTAGCCTGGCTCCCCTGTTAGCGGGGAAAAGGATCCCTGTAGCCGTTTTAAAGGGAATTCACATCTTGCATCTCACAGTTGTTTTAAAGAGATGTCTTTCATCGCACCTCGTGCGGGTTTGCATCTTGTAAATAACATCCTTTTCATGTCTTTCATGCCTCTGTAGTTACAACGGGTTCTGTCTAGGAAGGAACCGCGCGGCAGCGTAGTACATAGCCTTCAACACCCAAGGTGTCATGTTTCACAACAGAGCGGCCAAAAAGCTATGCCGAAGAGCAGAGAAAGTTACTTCCTTTTATGGACCACATTGCACAAACAGGTCCACCTCCTGCTTCATCTCCTCCTCCTCCTCCTCCACCTCCCACACTACACAGATGCCGTTTCCTGAGTGTTCGGATTCCTCTTGGTTTCAGTGTCCAATGATTCAGTGAATACTGGAATATAAATACGGCAGAATAGTGATGCAAGGCCAAGGCAGCCCACACATCCTGCTGACGTCACTCTGTTTCCTTCTCCCAGTTCAAGCCTTTATAGTCTGAGGGCTGAATGGTAGGGATCGGACATGTGGGAAATAGGTAAACATAACTGGGATACGATGTCACATTCCAGCTGCTTTTTGCGTAATACAAAACATAGTGATCCAATGAGTCTTCCTCTTGATATTTAATCACTGACCTTTTTCACTGTCTTCTGTGTCTACACCGAGATGTTTAATCAGACAATAAGTATAATTTTTAAATGTTCTCACTAAAAAGTATTCATTAAATGTTTAGAGTTTATAGATTGTACCTCTACGTAGAAATATTGAATGTTTAAGAGAGAATTATATTACTGTTCTCTTTAGTTAGTTTCCATCACTTCATCATAGTAGTTTCAGGCAGGATTTTGGAGTTATATACAATTTTTTTTTTTTGTTTTAATTTAGCAAAGATGTTGATGTATACAGCAGGCGTTGTTGTCAACTGCTTTGCTCTCTTTAAAATGTGATGTTATTTTTATTATTTTATTCACGTTCAGCTGACCGGCTGTAACTGAAATGAAGCGATTTTTTGTTTGCTTGTTTATTTCACAATAATCTGAGAATAATCTGAGCTGAACAGCGGACACAGCGGGATGACGTGCGGAATTTTCTCCAAAGCCCAACACAAACCTCTGTCTTTTGACAAACTGTAGGGGATAACATGACAATGTTAATTATATACAGCGGCCTGTTTGGGACTCACCCAAGACACAAGAGTGGGGGGTGAACGTGTAAATAACCCCCCCTCCCCCCTCCAAGACCTGATTCTTCTCAGATTAGTTGCTCTAGACTTTTCATGGTGACAGGATTGTTTCTCATCTGTGAGCTGTTTCCTCTCTGACAGAAGTCTTATCTGGGCACCACAAGCTTTCATAAATCTTTATATAGCCCGGTTGCCATGGACATTGCTCAGGATGTGTGAGGCGGAAGGGTGCCTGACACAGACGACAGAGACTGAAGGCAAAACTAAAGTGAGAGAAGTCATTCTGTTCATCCAAGCAAAAAAGAATACATTTCTGACCAAGCATTTGAATAGGAAAATGTTTTTTTCTTTCTTTTTTTTTTTTTTTTTTTTACATTAAATGGATACGCCTCGCTCTGAAGGAGGAAGTTGTTTTTCACTGTCAGCTGTGCTCACAGGAAACTCTATTGTCAGCAAGACTATTGCGGTATCTACTGCACAATAGAATCCCAACACAGCAGCACATACTGTATTGCCAAATAATTTCATTTGTTTTCTTTAGAGTCTTTTGTTTACAATACTTCTAATCATATTCAAACGATAAGCTATACCTCTGCCACAGTGAGGGAGTCTAAGTGGAGTCAAAATACTCTGGCCTCGGAACCAGCATGTCCAAAACCTACAGTGGCACTCATGTGATGTTCTAAGGAACGAGAACCCCCCACCCCCCCTCTGTTGCACTTAAATCTGCACTGGGGCAACTGATGAAGGTCTTGGATGCCATCCAGGTGTTGTGGTGAATGGTAAATGGTACAGATGATAGAGGAGATGGTACACACACACACACACACACAGACTTTACTGTCAGACCACTTTTCTCCCTACTCGCTCTTTTAGATTGCTTCTTGGTCATTCCCTAAAGTAAGGTCAGTCGGATGCATTTCCTGACCACACACACGCATATACACACAGAGTGACGCCTCTGTACACATTTTCTTTTCCCTCATTTGCTGAACTCTGCTGTGTGCAACGAGCAAATATGTCGCTGACATCAAAATGATCAGAACCCCACCCAAAAATATCAGCGCAGCTGAGGGGGCTGTTGCCGTTTTAATTGTTCTTCTGAAATACTTACATCTAAACAGTTTTCGGAAAACTGGCTGAATGCAACCTAAATCGAGAAATAGGATGTATTCTACAATGGTAGCGCTTTGCCCCGAGACAAAAACAATTTACCACAACTTCCTGAAAGACCCTTTAATGTCTCCCCCTGTCTTTTGCTTTCTCTCAAGTATCGTGGCTTAGTCACAGCAGTAATAAATGACTCATAACGATGCAAATATTCTAATGACGTTTGTCACTTTCCATAACGGAGCCGAAAAGGTCTCTATTCTACAGAGGGATATTACTTCACTGTTCACTCGTCTTGTCATGGGTGGCTTGAACGCAAGGGACATAATATTACTTTTTTTTTTTTTTTTCTGTGAGCCATATCTTAAAATACCAAGTATTTTCTCAGTCTTAGCATTTCTATGAAAATATACAGTTTGAAAATATTAGGACAAGCGACATCCTAAACAGGATAAAGACTTATGTCTTTAAACATTTGTGACTCCATTCCCAAAATAACAGACAGCAACAGAGAGCACTTGGCAGGGCAGCCAGAGTGTGAGAGGCAAGGAATGATTGAGATCTCTCTCTCTCTCTGTCTGTCTCTCTCTCCCTCTCTCACATGAGAGGCTAGCAGAGCCAAACCATTACTGCATACTTGACCTTTGTAGGTCAGGAAAAGGGGAAACGGAGCCATATGAAGACTACAGTCCAGAACATTCTGCTGACCATCTGATGCTGCAGAGACAGAAATCAGCAGTTCTTTGTGACCTTTCAGTCATTCTGTGCTGTCCTTTTGTGCCTTTTAACCTTTGCCTGACACCAAAAGACAAGGTGACCCAGCACGTGGTTTAAATTTGAGCTGATAATGGTAATCATGCTTGCCTTCTTTATTATTACTCTTTATTAGTTACTCTGACTTATGTTTGCATAATTTTTCATTCAGTGTTGTAAATTCACCGAAACATTGAAAAGGGGATATTAAAAGGGGTTTGAAACATTGAAAGGATGTTTTGAGAATGCAATTCCTGATATGTTTCAAAATGTACATGTAAAACTTAAAGCAGACGGTAAAACAGTATGATAAACAGGATGTGTATGTCACATGAGAGGGAAGATATCTACTCAAAGTTGCTTGTATATGATTAAAGTGGTATATGATGACTAATAATCTCATATCTGTACCATCTTTCAATTTTTTTTCATATTTTTGATTTTTTTCATTCTCTCTCTCTCTCTCTCTCTCTCTCTCTGTCTGTCTGTCTGTCTCTCTCTCTCTCTTTGATGAAAGATATGTGTATGTGCTCATGGATCATTTGTTTGTGTGTGCACAGGAGTGTCATGTCAATGGGCCTCTGTATATTTTACCTTAATAAGAGAGATCTCGCATCGAGTGACCCTGCGGGAACATATCTTAGGGGTCCCTGATTCTCATAAGACAGCTCGTGCGTGTTGCAGGGCCCAAGTGGCTGTATCAAAATTCAAAGATTTTTCAGCTAACCTGGAAGGATAGTAGGAGGACACACACTTACATTAAGAGCACTTGTGCAAATGATCTTCTCACCCCCAGAAACTGACTCATTTTCCTTTACAGAAAACTGGTGCAAGAAAACTAAACAGTAGCAGGCAAAATGGAAACTAAACTACATTACTGTAATCATCAGCGTTTACTACAAACAAGCCAAATCATTTAATATTTATCTTTTCCCCCTCTGTGCCACTTTCTTAAAAAAAAAAAGTTTAATGAGCTTTTCATTACATAACAGTGATGAGAGTCAGTTATGACACTATTACACTATCCTCCATAACTGATGAAGAGAATGATCAGGAGCATATAATGTGTCCTTTACAATTGTATAAAGATATTACAGTGTACCATACTTATAGTCTCAAATCTAAATGCAAGAGTGTATTTTTTACTGCAGTTTGCAAAATTGCAGTTTCAGCGGAAAAATGCTTGTTTATGATTGCAGTTTCCACAACCGTAAAGCATGCAGTCATTTGACATTCAGCAAAATTAAGTAAAAATGTCAAAGTGGTTAAGAACTGATATGATACTTATTTCCTGTCTAATAAGATAAGGAATGTGACAGTTCTTTAACTCTCGCTTGGATGCTTTGTTCACAGTATATTGACAGGAGAGTACCAATTCAATTATGCGCAACCTGTACATTTTCGCAGCTTGATGATGAATTCACTATTCATCCACGGCATTGGGTGTCGAATAAAGAAGACACAACCCATTCTAAGATACTTTTCTTTTTGCTGGGGGAAAATAGCAGCAAATCATCATTGGGATTTGAGCTTCTTCTGATTGTAAGACAGTATCAAAGAGACTTTGCCAACGAAACAACAGTGAGATGTCATATAATCATGTTAAGATGATTATCAAAGTGATGTAAGACTGAAATTGTTTTGACATATCATTTGAAATGTTTTGAAGTGAAATGTTCACTTCAAAAACCATATTCCCACAAGCACTCGCTACATTAAAGTTTATAGCAAAAATTCTTAATTAATGTATGTGTAGGCCAGTTCCATAAGTTAACCTAGAAATCCAAATTTGGTTTTGTTTTCTGAAAAGGTATACAAGGATCAAAGAGAGTGAGAGAAAGATTCAGTCATGAACTTTCCAGAAGAAAGTGCGTAATCGATTACATACAACTTAATATTGAGATTCCATTGCATGCGTGGCTTCTAAATTAACAAACTACACGCGAGTTATTCAGATCTCGGAAATTTGACAAACCATTTATCAGTTAATGATTCAGCAAATTAACCACGTGGTTTCAGGCCACATAAACAACTCGTCTGTTTCCATTGGAGAAAGTGAAGACAGTGAAACCGATTTGCATAAATGTGAAAGGAACAACCTACAAATCCGATCCTCATCACTTCATTTGATACCAAATTTACGGAAATAAAAGGCGTGCAATTTTTGGACTTAATTCTGATTGGTTTTGAGGGAGCTCTATCATCCTCTCAGCCACTTATACAATGGCGATGGCGCGATCTGTTCTGTGATAGGATACAAGGATTCGTTTGCCTCATATTATCCGCCCCCTCTCAGCTCCTCCTACCAGTTTCGCTGTTGGGAGGGAACCAAACGGGACGCTATGTGCCTCTTGCAGCGCTGCTGTTGAAAGCGTACTGATTTTTAACCGCGTAGCGTCGGGATCATACTAGCGACCTAGGAAAGAAGGATTTAATTCAATTAATTTGTTTTTCGGTGAACTCACATGGAGATGTTTGCCACCGATTGACTATCCGGACAGAGATGAGGTAGTTTGCTGTGTATTTGCCTTTTTTTTCGCTTTTGTTGCGTTTTCATTTTGTTGGTGGGGACCTTCTGGCTTCAACTCAGGAACTCTCCATTGACATTCCTAGTTCTGGCAGCTGTCTTGTTTTTCTGCCGCAGTAAGTCTGGAGATTTTTCAAGATTTTACACTCCGTTCTCGTCTGTTAAGAGAATCAAAGAACTTTGCAGATAAGCTTTGGAAACCAGTTGTCACACAGATACAACATTTAAAATTTTATTTCTGTAAAAATTGGATTCTCCCTTCTTTGTATAACATCCACACTTGTAAACACCTATTTAACTTTCAAAATCCTACCAGTCCAGTAGAGCGTAATGAACTATGTAACTGCGTTACCACACTCAAGTAGCCTTGCCTTGCTCAACTTTAAACTGTTTCCAAATGTTGACTACGTTGAAACTGTTCAGAAGGAAACTTGGCGAGAGGTTGTCGTTTAGTTTTGGTGGCGTAACCTGGAACTCTGTTAATCAGCGTGGTCATAACTGAGAAGTTTGACATCCAAAAACCTTGGCAATAGTTCGCATACTCGTCATTGCTGCTCCGTGAGTTAGTGTTTTTTGCCAGCTGCCTTTGCTTATATAGTTTTTTTCACATGTCTACCAGCCTAGACAGATTTGTATGTCTGTATTTCAGTGTGTAGAAAATGGCAACTGCACTTAGTGGTCGCAATCCGGGTGGACGCGCACCTAACCAACGGAAAGGCCGGATTTTAGGCATCATCGACGCTATTCATGATGCTGTGGGACCGCCGAAACAAGCTGCAGCTGATCGCCGTACGGTGGAGAAGACTTGGAAACTAATGGACAAAGTGGTAAGTGTACTCAGTAATCGTGAAATCAAGAGTTAAAGCACTTAGCAAAAGTGTCAACATAAACATGCCTTGTGTAGTGCAAAATTACCATAGAAAGCTAATGCTCACCGTCCAACTTTGTTTTTTTTTTTGGTGCTTGTTGATACGTTCCTTGTTGGATGATTTACATGTGCTTAGATGGGGAAATTTTCAGACTCTATTGCAAATCGTTTAATGTCATGTGAATAACGAACGAATGTGAAGACATAACAGACGGGTATGGGGCCTAGGTAGTGATGAAATACCGGGATAAATTTCTGCATTTCCCTTTTTTTAAAAAAAAAAAAAATTGCATGTCAGTTTACGCTATCTTTGATCGGCTTTACGAAGTGAATTGTGTAGACAGTCGCATCATTCCTATATTTTGGTGGGGTTTTGAAGACTATAACCAGGTAGAATGGTTGTTATTTCAAATCACTGTGTCTGTACATCAGTTTACATGACCTTGTGCGGCACGTGCCAGTGCCACCCATTACAGTGTGTTGTGACATGTCAGGCCTCATCACACTTAACTTTGAATTGCATGGATGAAACATAATTTTGTGTATTTTGTTATAGGTGAGGCTGTGTCAGAACCCAAGATTACAGCTGAAGAACAGTCCTCCTTACATCTTGGATATCTTACCTGACACGTATCAGCACTTACGGCTTATACTGTGCAAGTATGAGGAAAATCAAAGACTCACACAGCTCAGTGAAAATGACTATTTTAAGATCTACATTGACAGCCTCATGAAGAAATCCAAACGGGCGATCCGCCTATTTAAGGAGGGCAAGGAGAGGATGTACGAGGAGCAGTCTCAAGACAGGTAAGGAATGCCTTTCTTCACAGGCTGTTATATCTTTCTCATTTTCTTTGGTCATTGCTTAACTGTGAGCAAACTGTTGTTGTCCCTCGCTTTACTGTTGTCTTTTGTCCCCTAATGAGCAAAGACAGACTATGTGAAAACTGTAATGAAACCTTGTCACCAGGCTCTGCTTCAGTGTTTTTCTTTTCCTGGGGAAAAAAAAAACATTATGTGAAAATAACACTGTCCCAATGTGTTCATGAGCCTGGAGTCTGAGATTAGTGTGACCTGATATCCTCTCTTATTCACTGCTTACTCAGCATAGCAGATGTTTATCCTTTGTCCTTGACTATTGTTTAAGACTTAGACCAGGTGTTTTTTAAAGGTAATTGTAACATGTCATCGTGCTTGTCAGCTTAATCCCCGGATTAGTAGTCTCGTTTATGCTGCTGATCTGTCAGTTATTGAACAAGCTGAAGGGTTCATTAGAGGCAGAGAGAGAGAGAGCGAGAGAGAAAAAAAAAGTCATGTGACTTCAGACTCCCAGTCTTTCGATCTTGTTGGTTGTAGCGTTTGCATGATTTTGAGTTACTGCTAATAACCATGGAAACCCATCTCTGATCAAGAGATCTAACCCCCGTCTGCATCTGAACCCTGACCAGTCCAAACCACACACTTTGTGGAAAAACTCAAATGAGAGAGTTCCAATGAGAGAGCTACTGCTCTCTGTGATACCTCTAATTATGGTAGCTAGTTTCCAGAAGACCTCAGCACACACATACTGAATAGTACTCTGCTTGGTTCAGGAGGAACCAAACCCGTGTGTTGGGAGAGTGGGAAGGTTTGCAGATTTAAAATGTGTTCTCCATCGCTCTGAAGCTTTGATTAATGAGGAAAATCTTTCTTTTCTGACAGACAAGTGTTGCATTTCCAGCATAGATCAAAGGAGGACCTCCCGTTTGCAATTACATTGCATTTAGGTCACGCACTATTAAGGCGCACACAAGAGACTAGTAATTCTCAACATTTCTTTTGCAACATCCCTAGAATCATCTGCATTTGTCATATGGTGTTTCCTACAGTGTTGTTTTTTTTTTTTTCTTCTTCTTCTTCTTCGATGCATCAAACGGTTGGGAAATGCGCTCTGTAAAGGCTTAGACTTGGCTCCAGGCCGTAAGGCTCAATTTAAAGTCATTTGGTTGTTTGGTCCCTTCAGTTGATATTAATCTCTGCATCCTCTGTTGGGGAAGAATGATTAAGATCAGGCCTGTGGGTGAGGGGTTTGCAGGGATGCAAAGGAGAGAGAGAGCGAGAGAGAGAGAGAGAGAGAGAGAGACACTAAAAGCAGTCGCCCCGGGACGTTAGCTGACAGGCCGTCCTGACACATTGTTGTATCACGGAGCCGCGACACGACGGACAGAGGTATCGGTTGACGGCCCCGAATCGTCTGGCACGTCACCCCGTCTTAAATCTCACGGGGACGACCCCCCCCCCCCCCCCCCCCCCCCCCCCCCCCCCCCTCCGCTGCCCTGAAGGGCACGTCCGACTGATGGACTGACTGGAGGAACAAAGCGAACTTGTCATTTTGTGGACAGACACAAAGCTAAGAGAAGAGGGTTCATGCACAGTGCAGTAGAGCTGTTGGGAGCTATCAGCACATAACACTGAATGGGCCCCTGGTCTACAGCCCAGCATCTGTGTGGAGTCCCGACATGTGCTTTTGTAATTATAGCAAACCTCCTGGAGCTCAGAGTGGGGACTGTGTCTCTGGTGCATGCACACTCCTCACTGCCGTAAATAGACTCTACCCATGCTGTGTTAAACTGTCAGGGGCTCTGAGAGGGCGAATTACCCTTTCAACTCAAGAGAGTGGTTCCAAGGCTCTTCCTTTTTCTTTTCTTTGTTTTTGGGTTTTTTTTTTTTTTTTTTTTAGCTTGTCTTAATCTCTTAAACAATCATCTAATCAAAGTTAGCCACGCTCTGTGGTCGATTTTGTTTAAAATAGATTTTCGTTTGGGTTTTTTTTTTTTTATATATCCGTTTCTTAAAGATGAAAAATTAAAGTAATTTAATTTCTCTGCTTTTTTGTTATTTGATCTTTTATCTCTTCTTTTCTTTCGCTTATGCCTATATTTTTTTTAATTACTCTGATTTACTGTGACATTAGCGTGCTGTAAGTATTTGCCTCTTTTTAAATCCGTTTGCTGAAATGCCACTTAGAAATACCATAACCCTCCAGTGATGGATATGATCTTAATTAATCATACCTAAAGGTAATTAAGCTAAAAAGTACAGGCCCTGGGGTCAGGCTAATGTGATTACACTTGGACTTGAATTGTTTAGACCCGAAGGGTCTTTGCAGCGTGTTCCCCTCTCTCTCAAACGACCTCTGTCTTTTTGGTCTCGCTCACTATTTGTGCCTACATTATCAAAATAGACAAATGATCAAAATTAAGTTCCAGGTTTCAAAGCGTCTTTATGCAAACAAACTTGGTGAACAATCAAATCTGGTCATAATATTTATGGAACATGATGGTGTATCGAAAGAATTGCACAGGGAGGTGTAACAGTATAATCTTTTGCAAAGTCATGATTGCACCAGACACGACAGTTTTAATCTCGTTACTTTGATGATTATTGGTGAGGTTGCTTAGGTTCCATGCACTTTCTTCTGGCTCAAGTAGGCTAAGTGTATTACCATCAATTAGTATTGACATTAAGAGCCAATCGCACCAACAGAGGAGACAGAGATGAATGGGCAGGAGGGACATGTTCAGTGCAGATGTAGCTCTCTGTCTGATGGTGTCTGTATGTTTGAGGAAGGTGGTAGTCAGGAAGATGCCTAGAGGTTTGCGATCTTCTGCCTTGACGGTTTGGTTTTGGTTTAAGCAGTGCTTTATCTAATATTAATCTCTGCAGTCATACAGACAGAATAAAACATAATATAATTAAATATTAAATCTACGAGAAATAGTCTGTAATTAGTACAGAAAGGGGTTCTATTATAATTATATTTTATCTGTGCAGAGCTCATTCATGTTCAGAGGTGTGTCTGAACCTACGAAAAACAACCGTTTGCACAAAGAGCCCTGCGCCGCGTATATGTTAAACTGTGGCTTTGAGGTTAGCTTTTCTGTCGAAGTAGAAAGGTTATACCAATCGAGACATGCTTATGCTGTGAAGACACGTCAAACAAAACAAGTGACCCCCCCCCCCCTCACCCCCCACCACCACTCTCCTCCACTTCCCTCTCTTAAATATGCAGCCTGTGGATCTCTTATGCATTCCACCAGCCCAGCTGACCTGTGAAATCAAGCTATACGTTCTGTCTTGTCTTTACGTAATTGAAGCCTGTGCTTATCGCCCGAACTTCCTTACCCTTTTTTTTTATGTACTTAAAAAAAATTCATCTGAGAGAGGGGAACATTGGAGGTTAGCTTTGGATCTTCAACCTTAAGTTCTCATATCTGTCACGATAAAGTCACTTTTCTATGCTACGCAACAATGCGGCGTGAAAAGCCCATAACGTGTAGGTGTATTTTTTTTTTTTTTTTTTTTTTCTTATTTGAGAGCAAAGAGACTTTCTAGGTGCTTTAGCAAGCTTCTCAGTTAATGCTTACCTCTTGTTCTCTTTACGTTGTGTAGGTGACAGAACATTTTGCGTCCTCTCCCTCGTGTGTGGGTTGTGGACTTTGATGGTAAACTGAACGTGCCTAGTTTAGCTTCTCTGTGGGATTTCCTTGACATGGATAAACACTCTGCTGTATTTGTTTGGACCTGTTCAGTGCTCCACCATCTGGAGAGCGTAAACAACGAAAAAAAAAAAAAAAAAAGTTCTACGCATTTTTGTGTGTGTAGGCTAATGTGTACGTCTCAGTAAATCTGCATACCAGAAAAAAAAAAACAAAAAACTCTTTTTCACACAGTGTCACTAGATGCAAGTCAAATTTCAAGCAACAGCTGGAAGGTTCAAGAATGGTTGCAAGTGGCCACGCGGTAGCAGCTCTGGTAAACCCGTAAAGACTGCAGGGGTCACCTTCACGTCTTTATGAGGGTAGTTTTGGATGTGTAAGGGAGAATGTGGTATTTGTTCTGCACAAAGAGCAAAAAAAGTGGAAAAAAACGCGAAGTGAAAATGCAGTGCTTGATGGAAACAGAGCTATGGATGTGAAACTCTGCATGCCACTATCTCAAATTAGCAACTGTCTTTTTTTTTTTTTTTTTTTTTTTTACCTCTGTTTTTTGGTGACTGAGTGAAGAGAGTGAGCGTTAGGATTTCATTCTTATTTAGTAGCTCAAGACCAACAGACAACGGATCATAAGATTTATTTGTTTTAGGTGAAGCCCTTTTTGAACTGTTTAATGTGTTATGCTGCTCATTTTAGGAGAGTGCCTAATCACGATTTGTGTGTTTGTAATTTGTGTTTTTTTTGTGAGTTGAGGCTCACAAAATCCTCCAGCAGAAGGATTTGCTGGATATAATTTGGGGTATTTACAGATAAAACCCTTCAAAGTTATTGACCCCTCCCCTTTTTGGGTGGGTGGGTGGGGTGGAGGGGTGGGGGCTGATGAAAGGGATGCAGGGGATGTTCTGACTCCCGCCTCTCGGAGCCTGTGTGCCAAATGGCTCCCACACTTTGTTGCACACCCTTTTCTCTCCAACTGCCGCCATAAATCCAGACGTCCCCTGCACAGCCACACCAGCAAGCTCCAACAACCAAACCACAACGCAGCACTGCGGATCGGGCAGGCAGTTCACAAAGATCAATCCGCAAAAAAGTCGGCTATGGATCCGACTTCTCTGGTGGCATTTTGATTGTGATGTTTATCATTTTTTTCTGGAAAAAAAAAAAGATTCTGTCTGTGCTGATTAGCGGACTTGTGATTAATGAGCTAAAAGTTAAGTTCAAAGAAGCACACAATCAGCCTGACTCCAGTCTGCCTTTAATCAGCTGGTACTGTGACGACAAAGAAATTTCTCTCTGTATGCTTTACCTTCCTTCTCCTGTGGAGCTACCTGTTTTTCCGTGGCTCGGCACTTAGTAACATTCAGGCTTGTCCGTGGCTCTTAAAAGCTTTTGTCTAAGGAAAGAAAAGAACTTCATTAAAGCAAAGTCCATTTCAGAAGTGTGTATTTTGAGGGTTGTCTGAAGAGTGGTCTTTGAGTAGTAACAGGAAGCGTGGCGTTGTAGCAGCTCGGAGCTGGACGGGAATGGTAACAAGCTTAGATTTATGTCCTCCAGAGGGAGGGCACGGAGGCAAGATCAGCCAGAAGTGCCAGACAGTCACTGCGACTCTGATTTCTGCCGAAGATTGGTTGGGCTACATGCGGCACATGCAGGGAGCAAATTAAGCCAATTAAATGTTGCACAAGAAACTAATCAGCCAGAGTCGCAGCCTGAATTTGAAAGTGCCAGGAGTTTAAAAGAAAGAGAGAGAGAAAGAAAGAAAGAGAGAAAGAAAGGAAGAGGGGGGAAAAACCCAGCAACATCCTGTTCATATGTTTCCTCTCTGCATTCACTCTTTCATTATCACCTCACAAGGGCTGGACGTACAGGGTTTCCCAGATCAGAAGCTCTTCTGGGGCCAGGAGCCTGGTGCCTGAAAGCATGAGTTCTTTTGTGGTCGCCCCGGTGTGCACACAGACACAACACAACACAACACAAACTCACACACACACACATTCTCTTTCAAAAGCTATGATCCCCCCCCCCCCCGCTGTTTCTCCACAGGGGAGTCTGTGTGAGCCGCTGATGTCATTTGGAAAAGCTGCGACACAGACACACACAAAGCCCCCTCACACCATCATACTTCATACATGAATATTCCTGTAATGGATGATTAGTTTTTTTTTTTTTTTTTTGTGGTTTCATCCGTGTCTCGAATATGTCAGAACATCCGGATGCCTTTTTGGCTTTTTTCTCACAGGTCTCCTCCTGCCTCACCTCCCCACCCCATCTCTCTTCCATTCACTCTCAGTGACATCCTTTTATAGTCATCACTTTAAGGTACAAAGAAGTCTGTTTTATACACGATCAGTGTGGTTGAATGTCATAGTTTCCACCAGTCAGAATGGAGGATTTGGAAATCAGAAACAAGCAAAGATGCCTTAAAGGCTTCCTTCATAATGTCTTATCAGCTTTAGTGGATAGGCAGGAGAGCAGATGGGAAACCAAGATGCATTCTGGTTGAAGGAATCAAGCAGCAAATCAATAGTGTTTCTGACAGCTGTGTCCCAGGAAACTGTGTCTGATGTGGGCATGGGCAGAGAACAGAAGAAAGGGGGGGAAAAAAACGCCTTTGTTTCTTTGTTGTTCTGATCAAGGAACTTAATGCATCACATCAGTGCTATGGGTCAGGTCTTGGCACTACTGATTTTGACACGTGTGCAATAAAGAGCAGATATCTGGATTGGGTTTTTTTTTCCCTTCTGAAACTGACTCTGTTCTAGAATAAATTTAAGAGATTATTCAGTGGCATTTTGTGGGTGTCGTCCTTTTGTGTGGTGGAGGTCTTCTGGGAGTCTGGCTAGTGCATTAGATATATTGTTGATGTGTGTTCCCCAACACCCCCTACTCGACAGCCTTCTCGTTATATGCCCCCCCCCCACCCATTTGAACCCTTCCCCTCCCATCCTACTCTGTCAGGCCATCTGAGCTTGGCTCTTCAGCTTTTAAGACAGAAATGAATTTGGACAGGCTGTGAACAAGCAGCTCGAAGCCAAGCCAACTTAACATGCTTTGTGCTCACTCAACCTATGGAACAGTAGATAAAGTGCTCAAGCATATTGATGATGACATCACTTTAGGCGTTAAAAGCATCACCGCACGGTCAGCTTCGTAAAGCCTTATACAGACGGTCCGTAGCGGTTTCTAAAACGCGGTTTCTGAAGACGTATGGAGACAGGCAAAGCTTTCGGCCACGCTCTCTCCACGCGGCAAAGACCCCAGTAAACTCATCAGCACTTCTGGAGAACCATAAAGCTCTTGTAAGGCTCCGCTGTCACTTTCCATCGACGTGCTCGGGACAGGAACTCTGAGCTGGCAGCTGCGAAGCTCGCCTGTACCGCCCGAGCGTAAAGCTTTCTTCAGACTACATGCTACGCCGCGACCCGTACGCCAAGGCCGTGTGAAAGTCCAGGGAAAATGTCACCGTGGATTAAGCCTCTGGAATCTTCTTCTCTTATTCATCAGTTAACGTCACAAACACATCCATTTCTATAAAGGCTGAAGTTGCCTGGTTGTGTGTGTGTGTTTTTTTTTTTTTTTTTCACGAATCCAAACCACAGCTCTTCTGAAACACGCAGCATGTTAATTGTGTACTGACCTGAGGCTGAGACTTCCTGTTCGAAGCTGAAAGCTGTTGCATAATAAAATGGATGAGTTAAGATAACAGACACGTTCTTTCAATAGTTCATTAATCGCTTTATTCTTTTAAGGTGTAAGGAGGTCTCCCTCAGGGTTCTAATAAGTTGCCTCTTAATTAGGATAATTAAACTTTTGTACTTTAGGGTTGTTTTTTTTTTTTTTTTTCTTTTTCCTTTCTTAAATTAAATTAGTTTAGTGCCGCTGAATCACCTGCCCTGTTTTGTCTAATTTGTCTGTTTCGTCTATTTCGTCTTTGTGCTGGGGCCACAGTCCCCAGGCCAGAAAGACACTTCCCAGCGTGCCACTTAGCATGATGGGCTTGTTTGTGGATCTTCCAGCAGCAGTTTTCTTGTGCGAGTGCCGCTATTGATCTGCCTTTTCCTGAGTAGCAGCCTCTCTGAGAGGACAGCCCATAAACAAGCTCATTATTAGGGCAGGGAGATCTTAGAGTCGGAGGTGGGACTCTCTTCTCATCGCCCCGAAGGTTTCTCAGTCCCTGCCTGGTGGGACTCGTACAAATTATCAGGTTTCTGAAAGTTAGCGTTAGCATTCTTAACCCTTGGACCTTTCTGCTCTTGTAGGACCAGGTCGTCTTGACTAGTTAACCAGAGCAGAGATGGCGGTGAATGGAATGGAGTATGTTGACCTGCATGACTCTTAGTTCAGCTAACTTTCTTTAAACACGCTGTGCTGAATGATAGCCATGGAGATGGACTGAGAGCATGTGAAACTATCACAGTCGCAGGCTGCTGGGACTTCATATGTTTAACCCCCCCCCCCCCCCCCAAAAAAAAACAAAACACGCAGGCTTAAAATGCAGAGTTTTGCCAAGAATCTAACTTTATTTTCTGCACTTCAGCGTAGATGCAGTTAGATTATCCTGTTTATCCGAATCTGTTTGCAGGAATGTGGTTTTCACATGCTTGGGAACCGTATGAAATCATTATTTTTTCTCATAGTCATTGTGATTCGAGCAACCCCTTGACACTGTTTTTTCCTGTTGCATGGAGCTTTATCGGCATGGCAACAGTGGTGCATCCTGACATTTTTGTGTGACTGTTGTCGTAGAAACGCGTAAGTGTGTCTGTGGATTTCTGCTTGTCGTGTCTAATCGTGACCCGCATTTGCCCTGTCACAACTGCATCAATGTGACCACATGTGAGCTTCCTCAGAGTTGACCATCTCGTACACTAACGACTGAAAATGCCCCAACGCGGTAGTCTGGCAATTAGTCACTAGCTGTAGGACGATGGTAATATTGATTTAGACTCACTAGCTCTGCACTTATCATTATCCAAGAGATTTTGCTTTGTCATGCTACGAGCTTCTTCCAATTTGTTATGCTTCTTGGTTCTTTTTTTTTTTGGAAAAGACAAAGTGCTCCAGTGTTTTTGCAGTTACTGAGTGGGTAGGATGTGAGTGCGCTTTGTATAATCTCAGTTGTGCACTGTGAACTGTGGAGGCAAAGATCTGCTGCAGCTCATGGTGAAGTTCCTCTTTCAGCTCTGAGGGTACATGAGTTGTGACGTCATCCGTTCTTATCTTAGGAGACATGGCCACTCGCAACAGGAAGTGGCCTTGTCGCAAGGTCCTTCATGCATATGTAGGGACATGCAGCTCCTAGCAGTGTGTGTGTGTGTGTGTGTGTGTGTGTGTGTGTGTGCGCGCGCACGCGTGTGTGTGTGAGTGCGCGCGTGCGTGTGTGAGTGCGCGCGTGCGTGTGTGCTTCCTCCCCCAAAAAGCTGTGTCTAGACTGTCCACTAGGCCAAGAGAGGTGGGCTGGGAATTGTGGTTCTTCAGGGAAACCTCTTCAGCTCAGGCCTTTCTCAATCCAGTGGCTCATCCAACCAACACGAGTCACTCAGTAGGCAGTTACAGGCAATCAGTGGCTCATCTCTGAGAAATGGAAGAATCAGGGGAAGCCGTGGGAAGAGAGGGGGCGTGGAGAAATCCATTCTCTCTAAAGAGGACAGCTTTTCAGAAACGCTGAGGGACTGACAGGAAATGATGCATATTCCTAAAGATACATCCTTGAATTCAGGGTCTTTTTTTTTTTCCCCCAAAGACAAAATAGGTACCAGGATATCCTTATTATCACGGTGTCACACAACAGCGAAATTAACAAACGGATGGAAAGAGCCTAAGCAAGACACGCTTCGTTTTAACACACGAAAAGCTGTCAAATGCTTTTCCATTTGTGTCGTCAGGTGAATACAGTACATATAATGACACTTGAGAGTACAACCCACATGAAATTTCATTTTCAGTAAGTACACTGAAAATGTGTTGGATAGGAATATAAGTGTATGTTATGAATTTGTACCACACAGCGTTGAAATGGTTCTGTCATTTATCATCGTATACACCTATGTTGATACGGTGTAGAGCTTAGCAAATTGTATATATTGTATTCACAGAGGAGATTCGTTTTTTGAAGCATGTAGTAAAAATGCATGAACCATAGATAAGTGGCACTGTTAAACATATGTTTTTTTTTTTTTTTTTTCCTCGTCGGAGGTCCCGTGAGACGGCCGCTTCTTTGGCTCAGATGAATGAGTTCACATGAAAGGTGTCACTAACTGAAGCCATCTGCTGAGGAAAGGGGGTTTGGGCTTCCAGCCACCACGCCTGGAAGAGAGTGAGAGAGAGAGAGAGAGAAAAAGAGAGAGAGAGAGTGAGTGAGAGAGACACTCAAGTACGTAAATGAATGAGTGGCACATGGGCGGAGAGAGAGAGGGAGCTCTTACTCACCCCCGTTCTGAGTAAGACGGCGTGTGGAAGGACTGACACAGGTCTGTGGAATGGAGGGGTGTCCCTCCGGTGTGAGAGAGTTCAGAGCGGTCCACACTTACTCACTGCATAACCACGTTCCCCCATGACAAAGCAGGGGAACACCGGGGCAGCCCTACACCTCATACCTCATTTTCTCTCTCTCTCTCTCTCTCTCTCTCTCTCTCTGTGTCCCGCTCACACTCTCTTTCCTCCTGGACCTGTGCTGGGAATGGCTGGCAGGCTCTCCTACGGCTCAGGAAGCCCTCGTACCCAAGCAGTCTGTTTTTTTTTTTTTTTTTTTTTCCCCCTCTGAGCCCACCATCAGATTTTATTGTCCCACAATTTGTCAATTATTTCACGAAGCGTGTTCCCGGTTTCCCTTCAAGCGCAGGTGCAACACTCTGATTAAGTCAATTTCTTATAGCTTATATAAACATTTATCCTTGTGCTTTAATTTAAGGAAAAATCAAAGCAGTATTTATTCCCTCCCTCTTTCCCTCTCTCTCTCTCTCCCTCCCCCTCTCTCTCCCTCTCTCTCCCTCTCTCTCTCTCTCTCTCTCTCTGTTCTAATTGCTCATGTCAATGTAGGAAGAAAAGTATAAGATCTGGTGTGCAGCTGCTGACTTGTGGTGAGGCGGATATGAGCGGTGTTGAGACATTAAACCTAGTAATTCTAGATCCATGGTCTAGTCATTACAGACACAAGACATGTAGTGTAGGCAGTGAGGCGGACTCTCCTCAAAATGCTTTACAGATTCGTCTTTGTGACAAATTCTTACTCATTCTGCGAGTGGATATAGCTTTCTATTCTCACATTTCCCTTGTAATTCGAATAAGAACGTGAATGTAAGGGCAATAAGCTAATATCTGTCAGCAACACGTTGCTCGTCATAGGATACAATTTCAGACATTTTGGTGATGGAAAGATGTGACATTTTGAGAAAAAAGCTACCTGTGGTTAAAAAGTTGATTCTATTACTTGTGAAGAGTTGGCGTTGACAGAAGGAATTACGGGATGTGAATATTATTTCCAGTTAATTTCCTGTACCATTTCCTCCCCCCAGTGGGAGGTTGACCGCTCTCTGGGCTACACAGATCTTTACCTGAGCCGTCTTTAACGAGCCTTCAAACAAACCCATTTGCCATCTGCTCTATCCTTAATACTCTTAAAAAATAAAAAGGGAGAGGAAGAATGATTTTTCTGACATTAAGAAAAATGTTTTCACGTCTCCATTAGTTGGAAGAAGAAACTAATGGAGGGGATGTGGAACGGGAAGGATTATATCAGTGATATTAAGAATATTTCACACTGGGAAACTGTACTTGAACTTTGGTGTTACTTTTGATGTGGTGTGACTGAACGTAGGAGAGAGATTTAAGAGATTTAAATAAATATTGACGTTGAAGTTGTTTATTTGCGATATTTTAAGGTATTTGCGGCTTATATCCGTTGCATGTTTTTAGATTGGCTGTAATTGAAAAGTAGGCTAAACTGTTAAAACTTCATAAGGGAAAAAAAAAAACATTGAACTTTCTTTTGATCTGTTTAAATTTTGCATAAATCCTCAAAGAAGCGATGAGAAAGCAGCTCAAATGTCTTTAAACAGAGAGAGAAAATCAGGAAATACGCTGCAGTAGTTGGGTGAGTGAACTGAAGAACAAGGAGACGGTAACCATCTGAAAATACCGTCTCATTGAAATGCACAGTCCCCTGAATAAAATGATAAACTCATGCAAACCTTTCACCCTAGATTCTGTCAACGAGACTTATTAGGCAGGAAGTGCAGTAAACGTGGGAAAGTTCTGAGTTTTACAGTCTCCGAATTACTTTAATCAACTCATCTCTTTGGTCTGCTTTGAAGTGAAAACAGCTAAGATATTCAAACAGCGTGCAGCCTGTGATTAACTGTCTTAACCTATCAAAGTTATGGTAGCTTTATGTTCTTTTGTGTTATGAGCAGAGCACAGAGAAAATATCCTTATTTTGCTTTGACTTATTTGAAGTTTACTTTTGTGTGAACATCCGAAAAGGAACCACTTAAATTTTTTAGCTATCGTTCATATTAACGCGCTGTATGCAAGCTTTGCTGCTCGAGGGTGAAAGTATAGACTTGAGCCTCAGGGTGCTGGTTCTATACCCTCATTGGCTCTTCTGTTGCATTTTGATTATCTCCATCCTACTTGACATTGGCCTGATAAACACCTGCAAATTGAAAGCTTGTTTGCCAGTCATTCTTTGGTTCTGATTGGCCGGCGTTCAGCGGCGCTGATTAATCCCGTTGGCGTGCGCTGATTAGACGTGATGCCGATTGGTCGCTTAGGCCTGTCGCTTCAGAAAACCGAGGTGAGGTAATGGCCTCCTGACTGGGTTTTGGTGACGAGGTAATGAGTCACAGCTGGCGCAAGATCAGTGTCGCTGCTCAGCGCGCTGCTTCACGCCCAGTAGGCACACGCCGTAGTCAGAGGTCTTGGCAGATCCCTAATGATACGCTTGCTCCCGCTCCGGAAGCTGTGCGGGCATCGCTTAATTCCGTGTAACCGTCTGGCGAAGGTGTTGAGAAATTTGTGGCTTTGCTCTGCTACCTCTCACCCACTGCCAAACAAGTACAGACGCTGAAAGAAGCCTGTGTGTTTTGAGAGGCACCAAAAGTCTTGCGCTTCTCCTCGCATGACCTGAAAGTACACCCGAACACTGCAGGCAAACAATGCTAATAACAGTCGGGGGTGATGAGAGAGAGAGAGAGAGCGTCGCCACGGCGTTCGAGCTCCGTGCCCCGTTGCCGCGAGCTATGGCAATGAAAAGCCGCACTTGCTTGATTGACGGCGTGTTATTAGTGTGCGTCATGCTCTCCGTGACAACACTAGCTTTGTGTGATGTAGTACTAGGGTGAATGCAAATACACTGTGCTAGCCCTCCAGTGAGTTCAGTCATTATCTATGTCTTGTACCAAGGTTCCACAGAATTGAGTGAGCCTTAAGTTGGAGCAGGACGAGGTGTGTGTGTGTGTGTGTGTGTGTGTGTGTGTGTGTGTTTGATAAGAGTCGGCATTAAGTGATAAGCAAGCACATTCCAGACACAAATTTACTCCATGCATACAAAGAGACCGCTTCAAGAACAATGCGGTCTTACAAAGACCAGGCAACATCATTCTTCATCCAGTGTGCCGGAGATTGGAATTGTAGCAGAATTCCGACACGCTTTGTGTTTGTGTGGCCATTGCATGAACCTCTCTATTGATCCAAATGCCACACATTACAGTGTGGGTCAATAACAAAGCATTAATAGTCCCTCTGTTGACCGTGCCTGTGCAGCCTGTTCTATAGCAGAGGACTTGACTGACCAGCACTCAGATAAGGAGAAAACACATCATTTTATTTTTCTCTACCTTTTTCGTGGAGATTGTTAATATACATGTTTTTTTTTGTTTTGTTTTGTTTTTTTAAATATGTGTCAGTAATCTCATACATATGCAGATTGTGGTGAGAGTGAACCCTGTTATCTCTCTGACTGATGGAGAAGATCAGACAGATTCAGAGCTCCAGCAAACACAGAACAGTCTCTTTCATGTAAAGGTTTTTTTTTTTTTTTTTAATTTACTTCAGGGTTTCCCACTGTAGCGAAAAGAACAAAGAAAGAGCATCTACTGAGGAAATGGAAGAGGTAATCCAAACTGTGACTGCCATCTCACTGGCCGGTGTCTGTGTTGAGGTTTACAGATGCTGATGGATAGTCATGGCTCACTGACACCGTGTTCGGTTAGACGTGAATGTACCAGTGGTGAACCGCTTAGGTTAACATTTGGACTTATGCGCAGAGGGTTATGACTAAAATATCGCATTGTTTGTCAGGAAGTTTCCATATGTGTGGTGGATTCTGAGTTTGATTCGTTCTGAGAACCAGGTCTGAGAAATAATGAGTTTTTCCAAACGCGTTCTACATATATAGGCTAGCAATGGGTTAACTGGAGGTTTCATCTTACGTGCAAAAGTAGGTTTTCTTTCCATTGTGAAACTGATCAGGTGAGTTGATTTTTATTGACTTTTTTTTTTTTTTTTTTTACAAAGAAGCCATAAATTGGGCCTTTGTTTGTTTTATTGAAAATGCCTTTCTGTAGAGCTCAAATTTTGGGGTAAAGCGCACTTTCAACCAGTAAATGCCCAGTGCTTACACGTTGAATCAAGACAAAGCAAAATCCGGCTGTTACTGGCCAATTAAATTCCATAAGATATAAGTTAATGTGTGTGTGTGTGTTTGTGTATGTGTGTGTGTGTGTGTGAGAGAGAGAGAGAGAGAGAGAGAGAGAGAGAGAGAAATAAAGACAAAGAAAGTCTTCTTTTTTGCCTTGGTTGGTGAACACACACAAATTTGAACAAACATACGCATGGACACACACAGTATCCTCACAGTTCTTTGTCTGGAGACATTTTAGCATCATCGTTTAGCCTTGAGGGTCAGCTGGTCCTTTCCATTTCAGTTTGAGGGCTAATGTGATAGTGACTCACTTCTCTCTCTTTTCAAAGGCCTTAAGCGTGAGCCAAATGTGAGTCTGAGTGGGAGATTAACTAAGGACCAATCAGAGGCCAGGGTTTGATGCATGGGGCACTGTAGGTCATACTAATCAGTCCACGGCTTTCAGGACCCTTTTCACCCAGTTATAACAGAACCCTGAGAAAAATAAGAGAGTTCAAATGCATCACTGCTCTATTGGAACGGCCCGTATTGCTTTATAATCAGCTGGCAGAGTTGACTCACCGCCGCGAATGCATTCAGTCAGCTCCTCACCCCCCTACCCCCACCCCCCTGTCCCCTGTACTACCCTGCTGACAGAGGCCACAGAGGTACGCTTGATTAACAAATTAAACCAAACAGACCATTTGGCGCCTAATTGCCGTCGCCGTGTCACGGCTAAATGTTTATTAGCATGACAAAAGCTCGCCTGTAACATTATTCACAATAAATATTATTCCCGTCTGACTGCTGACGGGGAGGCCGGGACAGAAGCAGCCCACCGGACTGATCGCGCATTTGTCAGTATTCCTCCGAACGGAGGTCTGAACTGAACTGAGAAATCCGCGTGGAAAGAAGGTCGGGATGGGGGTCACGGGGACGGGGGTCACGGGGACAGGGGTCGCGGGGACGGGCGCGCTTCCGTCGAGCACGTCTGGTCCCCTCTCTTGGCGTGATGAAGGCATGCGAGAGCTGCTTTGACGGTGGAGCATTGTGGGACAGCCAGGGCAGTTTGCCCGCGTGGGGACAGGACATTTAAATGAGGGCATGAAAGGAGCCCCCCCCCACCCCCCCACCCCGGCCGCTGGCTCAGCATTCCTAATGAGGGAGAGCAGAGCAGATGCCGGGGAGATGGGCCGGAGCAGTGAGACGCGTAAAGGTTTTGGAGGTGGCTCAAAGCTGACGGATGGGGGTTTAGGGCGATACACAAGGGAGCACACGTGTGTGTGTGTGTGTGTGTGTGTGTCACCCCCACCATGCCACGTCTCCATCATTACATCCGTCTCTCCCAGTGGAACGGAACTTAACCAGGCAGGTGTCGGATGAGACAGAAGGGTCCCGGTCTGTGTTTGCTTTGGCAAGAATACCCCCCCCCCCCTCCACCACCCCCACCCCCCCACTCCCCAAAGACACACATACACACACACACACACACACACACAGAGTGCGCAGCCTTGCCTGCTTCACTCATTCTTCCCACTTCAAAGAGAATATTTTTTTTCCTCTTTAAGGTTAGGCTACATCTCAGTGAAAGATGTACATTAAGCGCATCTGTTTGAACATGCCTCAAACAGCAGGACGGGACACAAGCTTCACTCTGTTTAGCCCTAAAGTGACCCTACGGCCTTGTACTCAGGAAGTTAAGAAGGCTGATGACTTTGTGATCTTTATGTATTCTGTCTCCCTGAACTGTATGTAGAATTACTGCTTTAAGAACCCAGATTCTCTGAGTGGGCACTGATTGGCCACAGAGTCTCTGAGTGGGCACTGATTGGTTTCAGAGTCTCTGAGTGGGCACTGATTGGCTGCAAAGGGTGAGCCCTGTTGAAGCTGTTCCGTTATTGTCTTTTAATTGAGTCTGTTCTTTTGCGACTCTGAGTTGAACTTTACATTTAAAAATGCAGAAGAGTTTAGATTCTTGACCTTTTTTTTGTATCGAGTGTTTCAGAAGTTAGCAGCAACTATTTGAGTGTTATTATTCCTGCAGTTCACACCTCATACATGTGAAGAATTACCATTTTTTAAATGTATTTTGCCGCTGTATTTTGCTCAGTATTTGAAAGAGCCAGAGGTTGACCTTAATATTTCCATTGTTTACAGTGAGGACATCCGCGTTAGCATCTTTGCGTTACGGTATCACAGCCAGACGAAAACGCCCTTTATAGATGTGTTCTGAGGTAAATGCTCAATGGTGACGAAATTAAAAAAGCTTAGGGAAGTTTAAGCTATAGACATCTGTGGTTTTAGCATGTGGGAAGATTTGTGAATAGAAAAGGTCTCTTACGCATGAAATAACGTTTTCAGTTGCTAATGCTTCATACTACCGTCATTTCATCAGAACGCTTTATCTGTACTTGGTGTACGATATATTTTCTCAAAGTTCAAGAGGGCAGGTTTTGAGTCGAACGTCGGCATTCGACAACTGCTACGCGTGCTCTGTGGAGTTTGCATTTGCAAGTGGAATGAAAGTTTTTATTTCTTTCTCTCTCTTTTTTTTTGGGGGGGGGGGGTTGGGTTCTGTTAAATTGATTGCTGATGTGTACCTCACGTACCAGGGCTCTCATGGTGAGTGTTTGTAAGTGTGTGGAGGTAGGTGTGAATTCGGTTGTTGTGTTGGCTTTGAGTCTGTGTGGTTTTGAGAGTGTGGGAGGGAGAACAGTGAGCAGCCCTGACAGATGGGTAAGTTTTGTTCTTTTAGAGCCAGGAACTGAGTGCCTAGGTCACATTTGGCCTATTGTGTAAAAAAAAAAGAAAAAAAAGGCATGCACACACACACACACACACACACACACACACACACATAACACACACTTCTCCCGCATTACTGTTCTGTGTTATTGGAGATTTTCAGCCGAATAATAATCATTAAAGTTTTACTGCAATGTGCTTGAGGGCATTTGTTTTAGGTCTTTGTGAATTTTTTTGCTGTTTGTTTCAAACAGAACAGAGGGTTTACAAACAATAATGAGGTTCAGAGGCTGCCCTTAAAAACCAAAAAATATTTATATGTATAGGCCATTGTGGTCTTTCAGCCTTATGACATTTTCCTAGAAATCTCTAATCTGCCACACACACACACACACACACACACACACACAAAGGTATTTACAAACTGTTCCTTACCTGGCCGTCTTTAGCCCTCATCTCCACTGATTAAATTTTATTAGTATTGTTATGAGTGTACTGTTGGCTCTCTCATAAACAAGTTGTTTTGAATGGTAGACTGTGGAGTGGAGTGGCTTAGTGGCTCTAAGGGTGTTGGGCGTTTTGGGTGCTGGGCATTGATTTAGCAGTAAAAGAGAGGCCTGTGATTTCTCACGAAATTTCCCTTGTCTCTTCATTAAAGCAAGGAACACATCAAGCATCGTCTGGAGATAAGACACAGAGAGGCACTCACTCAACTCCCCACCCCCCCCACCCCCTTCTCATTCTCTCCCTTGTTTCTAACACTTTCACTCACTCTGGTGCTCTCCCTGTCTTTCTTTCTCTCTCTCTCTCTCTCTCTCTCTCTCTCTCTCTCAGCTAATGGACAGGCTTGTTTCTGTATTCATCCACAAATTATTGTCAATGAATTGAATAATTCATGATAATGACGACTTGGGCATTGTTGTTCTGTGTGTGTGTGTGTGTGTGTGTGTGTCAGCCTCCCTGGCAATACCACCTTGCCTGCCTGCACGGGGTCCTGATACAGATCTGCTCTGTGCTGTAGCTGTGCCGGGGCCTCAGGGCAATGGCCATTAACGTTTTGCGGTCACCCTCTGTATCAGGGGGATCGGCCAGCCTAATGCTCCATCCCGGCCCTGCCACACTGGAGCCTGTAAGGTGTTTTAATGATGAGTCATCCTGCTCTCCTACCGGGCTAATGCGTCCTCAGACCCCAGAGATAAAGATGAGACAGGGAGGAGGCTGGCCAGGAAAGTCAGCACTGATTAGTGTTTCTCTCTCTCTCACTCTCACTCTCACTCTCACTCTCTCGTCTTTCTCAAGACTGCCCCTTTATGCATACATTAATAACTGAAACCATTTCTGGCGTCATGAGGAACAGTGTGGGTTTGACAGTTTTTCTCTTCTATAAATCATTAATTGCAGATGAAGGAAATATAGACAATGCTGATTATTATTTTTCTTTATTATTTATTTAAGTTATTTGTCAGACGTATTGATCCTGGCTGTACCTTGTTTTTTTTTTGTTTTTTTTTTGTTTTTTTTAAATGCTTGCAGTGCATGACTACCACATGCTCCCCATGTAGCCCCCCCCCCCCCCCCCCCCAAAAAAAGGTTCTTTGTTATGATTTGTTTCAGTTCTGTCCAACAAATGTCTGTAAAATCTGCAAATCTGTCTCTTTTCGGCGTCGCACTTCAAAGCGCTGAGAACATGAAAGGTGTGAACTAGAGTCATTATTTTACGCATCCTGGCAGGCTAACGTGACTGACAGTGGTCTGTTTGAATCACTTGTGTGGCGTGAGAGAGCACTGCGTACGTGAACGCGTGCGCGCGTGCGTGTATGAATAGTCAATGTAGGTCAGCATGAATCGAAAGGGAAATAATGCTCGAGACAAGAGTAAGGCCACACCTCCCAGGTGTCAGGAAACCAAGATAATGTCAGCATGTGCCGTTAAAGATACGCAGGTGTCAACGTAAAGCCGACAGACCTCAAAACCTTTCCCCTCTTTCGAGACGAGCGTCGTTAGACGGTCCCTTCGCAAACAGCCTGTCTCTGCGTGCATGCCAGAGTGCTCTCCTTGTGTCAACAACTTCTAGTCCAGAGAGTTTATCATGGTTATTAAAACTTGGGAGGTCACGCGGAGCACAGCTAGAATCTAAATTAAGCAGAGTAGGTAGCATGAAGAGGAGACACACACACACACACAGGCTGCCACCAGACACCAGCGCTGTCGTCAGTTTGAGCACAGATAAAACCTTATTTCTCAAGCGTCCTCCGTAAAAACGTCACCATTTTATAATCTTGACGGCTCATAAACGTTCTCTTAAAGATTTTGTTTGCGTTATAAATGAACGCGGTGAGTTTTTTTTCTAACGCTAAAATAGATGTAGCGTGTTGTCAGTTTTTCTTCAGTTGTGCAAATATTCCAGGAATTTGTGTCTTTTTTAGATGCTTGGTGTCTTTTATAAGTGGTTCTGATTATATCCAACTGTAGAGCTGTTAGACTGGGCAAATGGCTTTGCCTCTATTACCTAGCAGGCTTAATGGCCAAGCTGTCAATCAAATCGATGTGTAGTGTTTCCTTTCAGCCATCGCGGCTCAGAACATGTGTTAACAGCAGCACTGCAGAACAAAACTCCAAAACTGTACTTCTTTCACACATAAATAACTCCCTCCAGAAGTCCTGCAGGAATCAAGACTTTAACCTTGACAGTCAACTCAGAAGACACTATCACACTATTTATATTCCATATTAAAAGTTTTAGTGAGTATGTAGAAGTTAAAGTTGATTAGAATATAAATTTGATTTTTTCATAATTTTTTTCCTGTGCTCTTTGTAAACTGGGACTTCCGTACAAAGACAGGCTTTGAAAGTACCTCTTTTTTTTTTTTTTGCAGAGTGACCAGTTACATGTTAGAGTATCGATCTGCTGTGCTCACATAGATCAATGCTTGTTTGAGCTCTATGACTGAGTGACTTTGTTGCTGTTTGTGGCTGTGTCAGAGTGGGAGTAGTTTGTAGAGTGAAGGACCTAAAGCCCTGTCATCGTGTGGAGTGACACCCTGGATACACAGCAGAGTGCATTACCCAGCCTGGCCTAAGGGCACACCACCACACCCAGCCACAGAAAACCTGGAGAACACCACAGCAGAGCAGAGACTGGCTTCTCAGGGAAATTAAAGCGTTAGTGTGTGTGTGTGTGTATGTGTCAGAAAGAGTTAGACTCATAAAGACAAGCAAATTGGACAGATAATTAACCATGAACACAAGTACACACATGTGCGCACACACACGCACACACACACACACACGCACACACACACACACACACATAAAGGCTATGATTCATTGTGAGCTCATGGAGTCTTCAGTCCCGGTGCTGATGAGATCAGAGGCACTTGAACTTTGTCCTTTGACATTACCCTCATCGTTGTACTAATCTCTAGTATCACCCACGAGCGTTTTCTCAGCCCACTCTTGGGTGATGAATGACTCTTAGTTGATGTGAGGCCATGAAGACTGGGCTTTCGGCTGGTCGATACAATTCACAGTGAGAGCAGAAATACTCAATAGACATCTGGAGCCACTGTTGCCACTCATCAGCCTTAACAGCGTCTACGGGCAGTCAGTCTTTTGAAAGACCTGCTCTTTACAAAAGCTTGGTTTTATAGTATTTGCTTGCCGTTTGACCTAATGAATCATCAGTTCATGTGTCCATATTCTCACTTTGAATTATGCAAACTTCTTTCATAGTGAATGACTGAATGTTATTTCAAGCACAGACAGTAATTCTGGGGAATGCTAGTAGCTGAGACACTATAGGCGTGGTGTGTTGGAGACTGAACATGAAATGATCCAGAAATCCAGCACGCGCACCCGCTTAACGGAACATTAATTTTCAAATGGGGTATTAGCCACATGGTCGGCAGGTTGTGACTCACAAATTAGTTAGAAGTGATGAGCACGCTTGTCGGCTTCTCAGAATTTAGCTCAGAGTGTTTGCTAAATATGCTAAGCACGCCATATTTCAAAAGCGGAACCCGACGTCGCCCATGTGCGGTCTTCGCAAGTCCGCGTCAGCGGTTTAGGTTTTAAAACACTGACCGTAACGTGTAGCTCATAGCCTGCTTTGGTTTTCACATGATCAAAAGGAAAGAGAAGTGAGTATCCTCAGAACAGTCAGCTGTCTTCACCTCCGCGACTTCTGACCGAGTCACCAGTTTTTGCCTCACTTTTCCCTAGCGCTGACCTCCCCGAAACAGAGCGCACAAAATGGCTCACTAGTAAGAAATTGTACGAGAGTTCGCTCCATCTGTTTCACTATTTAAGCCCTTTAATGCCCCCAGAGGAACTGAGAGTGTGTAGGAGGGAGATGAGCTGCACTCTAGGGAGAAGAAGCGGCTCTTGGAGGCCTCTTGGTGTGTAGCACTCTTAAATGTTTTCGCTGGCTCATCTCATTCTGGTGTCTGCATGTTTAGTTTCATGACAAAAATGAAGCCAAGACACAGTACAGACAGGGGAAGGTGATATGACCAAACTGTACCCTTAATTTTATCCGTGATATACTTTGCAGAGATAATGAAAGCATATCTGGAGACAGAACTGCTGTACACTGTATTATTCCAAGAGCAGCACTTACAACGCTCACATCCTGCTCCCAAACGCACTTACTTACACTGGAACTCCACAGAATGGTAACTCATCCTGCCCCACACCAGTAAACCAATAGAATAAGACACTGTAGGTGGTACCTTGAAAACAGTGATACTAGTTCGACATTTACTTGATATCTTTTTTCCTCCCTTATGTGCTGACTTGACTATAAAGAGAGCACAATATGGCTGAAAAAGAAGAACTGGTTCCAAAAAAAACGTTCCACTTCAATAATGTGGAAGTGGTTTGGATTTGCCAAATCCGTCTTGAATCAATCCACTGTAATTTGCAAGCTTTGCAAAGATACTGTTTATATGACAGATGGCAACGCAGCCAATATTTTCAGCCACCTTAAACGGATACACCCCAAACAGCATAGGCAGGGAGTCTAGCGATGTGTGCGTTATATCTGAATGCATTGCCCTCAGCCACAGTTTAACCCACCCAGTCAGAGGCAACAGGACCTGAACTAACGCCTCTCACCAAAGCAGTGAGATAACTCCATCACTCAAGCAAAGGTTGGAAAGAGTAGCTTTTAACTTAACCAAAGATGTAGTCCTGATTAAAACAGGTGAAAACCAGGGCTTCAGAAGACGTAATATAAACAGTAGATCCACATCGTGACCACCCAGCTGCAAATATTTTTCCAACACCACCATTCTGCATCTGTGTGCCTAATTCCGGGAAAATATTCCGGGTAAAATGCAAAACACATTTTTTTTTTTCCAAAGACTAGTGATTTATGGTCAAATCGTACGTCGTATCCCAGTTTGAGTCCCGCCGTCCATTTGACCCATTTCCGACTGCAAACTGCGTGGTGCCCATCTGCAAACTGGCAGCTTTTCAGCTGCTCTTTTGCTTGTATTCTTAATACCCTCATGTCAGGGGTAGTGTTTTATTGTAGGGATAGATTTTCTTAAAAGGCTGCAAATGGAGTACTACATAATTTCCAGCTTGGGTGTACTGTACAGTAAATTGTTGAAAAATGAAATATTGTGATGCTGAATATAAATACCGTGATAATATATTTTGGCTGTATTGCCCATACCGAAGTACCCACCCCCTGCATGGTTGATTTGACATTTGACAAAGGTGTTGGGGGGTAGTGTTGTCTTATGTAGTTTAAAAACTAAAGTGACCCTAGTTTTCTCATCACAGAGCACAGTGGGCACTGTGGCAGTTACCTGGGGTTTGTCTTGGAACCGTCATGGTCAGTTTTCATTGCTCTCTGAAGCAATGCTCTCAGTCTTCCACTGATAAGAGGTGAGGAATCACCAAATGCTGGGAGCCGCCTGGGAGAGAGTGGGTTGGGAATTAGCATAAGTTATGCGCCTGTTGGCTGTGATTATTGCCTTGTTTATAATTCAATTTCTCCTTCCTGAGACCATCCTCTTTAAAAGGGATTAGTATATTCTCTTTCACTTTTTCTGTCTTTTCCTCAGATCCCCCCCCCCTCCCCCCCCCTCACACATGCACAGTTGCAAGGTCCCCAGTTTCTCACCTCCTCTCCATGCTTGTGATGCTGGCCTACAGCATCTTATCAGCTACTACCTTATGGGCCCTGTTTCCATTTGTCTTCATGGACACAGCACAGAGATATTTATTCATGTCCCATAACAGGGGAGGACTTGACATGCAGAGAGAGAGACCATACACACAAACCTTAACACGTGTACTCAGCATCTCCTGATTCAGTTTGTTCCTCTGATGATTCATACAAAAAAGGGAAGGAAAACATAAGGTGCGATGATGTAACTGATATCGTCGGCCAAGGGTATGCGTCTCTAACTGTAAAAGTTAGTCTCTCAAAAAAATCGAGCATCTCTCTGGGGCTCACTTGCTCGTTCAGCTAGGAAAATGAGACGCGTAGACGTCTGAGAACTTGATTTCTCCGGCTCCTGAGAACCTCGGCAAGAACTTGCTGCGGGGAAACTCTGCCTGCGTTTTGACTCCGGTGCAAAGAATGCGTACACTGTGGTAGTCTTGGTCAGACCTCATTCAGAATACGGAAACGCTTCTGTCTCCTGATCCTGTCAAACTCCCTCCGCGCCAGAAGGAGAACTAAATGAAATGAGCGAGAGCTAATTTGTCAATTTTGGGGAGGGGGGGGGAGGGGGAGGGGGGCGTAGACCAGTCAATGTGGAGTCGTTCTCGCTGTTTGTTCGTCAAAAGACTCTAATGAGATTAAAATATCTTTCTGATAAGAGGACGTAGCACATGGTTTATTGCCTCACTAAACAAATGAACTGGTGTACACACAGCAGGGCTGGATGGGGGATTCTTATCAGTTCAGTCAGTCATTGACAGGGGAGCAGTTTTGAGCGCGCTCATACTCTTAAAAGTTTTTTGTAAAACCAGGTTGTTTACAGCACCCGATGAACCTTTAGCAGCGCAGTAGGCGCTCGCTGCAGACAGAACTCCTTAATTGAAATTCATACCTTTGATTCGATTTATTTATTTATCTTTTATAAACTATCCCTACTGTGATACTTTGAAGGGCAGGTTAGAAACACCAGACCAGCGTCTGTGTTTTCCCTGCTCTCTAGAGTAATACATTTCTCTGTTTCTCTCTGAAGTGAGACCACTGCTAATAGCTCCGCTCCACTTTTGTTGTTTTTGACAGGAAGCCTGTGTAATATTGCCTGCTGATTTATGTGCTTTTAATTACAGGCCCGTACCATTCGCTTAAAAGGCGCTAATTCATTCCTATTTCCTCAGCCAACTTTTCAAACAAAACTTTAAAAGTTTTTTTAGTGAAAGGCTTCTGATGTTATTCGGGAACTGCAGGGGTCCAGCTCGTGACGTTTGCCCATAACACCCCCAGCGTGAATCTCAGCTCGTGTGTGTGTGTAGTGTGCATGTATGTGTGTGAATTCTCCAGCGTGAAGGTGTGTCTACTGTGCGTATGCTGTGTGGCTCAGAGGAGGTAGTTATCTGCGCTGTGCAGCCTGGCTCTTGTCTGCCTCTCTCCAGCGCACACTCCTTGGGCAAAGTCAGCCAGCCTAATTGAGTGTCACCTGAAAGGTTGTGCTGAAGAGCTGTTTATCAGCCTCCTCTAATCCCCCGGGAGGCTGTAGCAGGGGGTTCCAATTCCCTGCCTCTCCTCTCTGCTAGCACCAGGGGACCTTTCCACCTTACCCTCCTGCAGGGCTTTTCTATATGGAGAGTAGGATGAAAATTTGGATAATTATATATATGGCATTGACTTTGAAATGCATATAAAATTGAAGTGGTGGAGTGTTCAGGGTGTGTTGATTGTGTGATTTTTTTTATTTCTTTTTGTGTGTGTGATATCATGTGAAGGAAGAGTGATGTATTTAGTTTGTCCTCAGAGACTAGGCAGTGACAGCAGCAGCAGATGCTCTGCGGCTCTGTTTCCTAATCCAGGGTTACGGTCAAACTGCAAGGCAAACTTATAATGTCCTCTCACTAGAAGATGGGTATAGCAGCATACCTCACGCAGAAGATTCTCACGCACATGTAGCTCATATTTCCAAATACAGCAAAGGAAACTGATGTCTCACCCCCCACCCCCCCCACCCCCCCAGTCTGTGTGTTTACGCGTGCGTGTGTGTGTCTGTTTCTGTTTCTGTATGTGTCTCTGTGGTGTATATCTGAAGTTTGAATTTTTCATGGCTTGTTGAACTGACCATTCTCTCTCTCTCTCTCTCTCTCTCTCTCTCGCGCTCTCTCTCTCTCTGCTTACAGGCGAAACCTCACCAAGCTCTCCCTGATCTTCAGTCACATGCTGGCTGAGATCAAAGCCATTTTTCCGGGCGGCCAGTTCCAAGGCGACACCTTCCGTATTACCAAGGCCGACGCCGCCGAGTTCTGGAGAAGGTTTTTTGGGGAAAAGTAAGTTTCATGCAGCACAATCTTTACACAGCTCTCAAACAGTCGGTGTCGTCGCGTTAGGTTTCGATCCACTATATATGCATTGAATATTCTTCCCTTTGTAATGAGAAAGCCATGCTTCGGACTGTCTCATTGGACATGGAGGGAGGATTTGTGCGTTTGACACAGCGGGAAGGTTATTGGACTTCTTTGCAAACATCTGCTTGGCTAATTATCTGTTTCAGGCCTGTTGCTAAGTGAGCATTTCAGAAGAGTGTTATGGTCCACTGGATGGAGGCCTCAGGTGGATTTTATTCCTCCCCCCACCCCCCTTATCTGACTGGATCCTCAGACTCTTAATCTCTAAGACTAGTTTCAGCTTGTTAGCTCATGATAGTTTGAATCTCCCCTTGTTTACTCCCTTTCTCCCTTTCTCTCACTCTCTCTCTCTCTCTCTCTCTCTCTCTCTCTCTCTCTCTCTCTCTTTCTCTCTCTCTTTCTCTCTCTCTCTGTCTCTGCTCCATCGCTTGTCCGCCCACGGATAGATATTGATAGGGGTGATACTATGTACGCACGTCTGAGCTGAAAGGGGTGAGCTGAGAGAAGCTTTTTCGACTCGAGCGCGTTTAAGACCCGACATGTTCGGAGCAGCGTTCATTATTTCTCTTTCATGTCGAGCACAGGCTCCAGCAGGTCCTTCTCTCCTCTCTTAGCAGCTCATTTTCAAGGACTTCTTAAGAACTAATGCCCCGTTTATAGACTGAGATGCGTAATTCACCCAAAATCTTCAGGGCTCCTGCATCATTTCGAGTCTTCCTCTTTCAAACTTACCAACAGGTTAGAGTGAATGGACTCAGGCAGACACAGGGGTGACGGGGAAGCTAGCCTACTAGAACAGGCCCCAATAGACTGGCTTAGAGAGGGGGGGGGGGGGGGGGGGGGGGGGGCAGGGGGAACAAGAACAAGCCCAGTCCCCAGTGTGTATCCTTTTACAGCACTGATATATTATAGATTATTATGAAGCTCAGCTTCCCGGACTGCGCAGAGGAAGTGTGTCTGTCATTGATACCCTGGAAGGGCAGCATTCTTCACGTTTCACCCCAGTCATACCCCAGCCCAGCTCTCTATCGCCTGACGCTCGAACGGCAGGAACACAGCGCTACGCTTACATCATCACGCCATTCATATCGCCAGAAAACATCAGGAGAAAAGGCCCGGGCTGCCCAGCTGCACTTGTAGTCTTGGTTGAACGGACCGATAAGAGATGCTTTAGTTGAGAGGGTTTTTTTTTTTTTGTTTTTTTGTTTTTTTTATTTAAATATGTTTTCAGTTGTGTTCCTGTCCAGGGTTTGAGGAGTAAACCAAACTGTAGGAGTCAGTTTTGGAGTGTGTGTCTGCGGTGGAGTGGTTGATTTATTTCTCCCTACTGATAAGCAAGCGAATGGTGTCATCACAGGCTGTAAAGCAGGTCTTTATGTTTGGGACTACAAAATAATGTTATAAAAAAGATTAAAACAGGATACAACTAGAGCTGTTTATACAGTCTGTGAGGGTTAGCACGAAATGGCTTGAATGTGCTATTTTTTGTTTGTTTGTTTGTTTGTTTGTTTTTTGAAAATACTGAAATTCAGTACAGCGGAATGCTTGGACACCAGTGTGGGTTTGGATGTGGTGTTCTACAAAGTGACAGGAAAAAACTGCATCTCACCAAAACTGAAAATGCATTTAAAAAAAACAAAAAAAAAACAACAAAAAAAAAACTGTCAACAAAGCAGTTTCATTTTGAGTAGAAATGCAGTTGGTTTTGAAGCCTAAGCTAAACGGCATGTTTAGAAGACGTCACAGTGTTTTTGTATGAACGCGGATGTGGAGAGGTGGGGGGGGGGGCGGGGGTGTTATCGGCTTGATTAAATCTTGCTGAAACAGACTTATTAACCATCCTCATGGTCTCTGTCTTTTTGGGTGAATAGTGTGATCAAGTCATTTGATTTGTCACTTAGGCAAGATATTGATTGATTGATTGACTGATTGATTGACTGATTGATCTGTTTAGTGTAAATGAAAATGACAAAGGAGGAGGAGAGTATAGTAGACACGCACAAAGACATTACCCTAAAATGGTACCTTTATCGTTTCGTGTTTTTTTTTTTTCCCCTTCGTCATCTGGTTGCGTCGGGCATGTCGTTAAAGTAAATATTTTCCCACTGGCCTGAGGGAGCTCTTTCAGCCTCTGTCATATGAACTTGTATTGGTTATGAAACATCTCCTGTCCCCATGTGATCTTCACTTGGTTTAGTCAGTGTCATTTTTTTTAAAAATGTTTTTTTTTTTTCCCCACTTTTCTCACGTTGTCAAACATTAACTGCGGTCAAATGATCAAACTCAGCCTTTGACAGCTTTAGAGGGTGGTTTGTACGGTGGTTCGTAAGCTGAAGAGATAAGGAGGTAAAACCACAGAAACGCCGCTCTCAGCTGGACTGCTGTTTGCTTTTTTCATGCCATTGCTTTTTATGTCAGGATGTCAGCTTCATTTTCCCACCGTTATTACGACGCACTTAATGGGCTCCTACCTTTTTGCCTGAAGGATGATTTGATGAGCAATTTGTTCAGAATGGAAGTTGCTTGGTTAAATGCTTTGCTTGTCCTCGTGCATAATTTTTTAAATTTTTTTTATTTATTTATTTTTTAAAAAATTTTTGCTCATTTAAATGCAGCTCAGGAACACCAGCCAATGGAAGCTCGGTTTCCAACGGCAACGCCAAGAGTATCCAGCCAAACTGCTTTTTTTTTTTTTTTTCTTTCAATTTTTTCTTTTAATTCTCTTTTTTTCTTGTCCTTTTTTTTTTTTTTTTTTTTTAAAGAACAGTGTCTCCTGAAAAAATTAACTAGAGCGTTTGTGCATCGCTATTTTTTTCCATTTCCATAATTTGTTTTATATATCATGGAAATTTTTATGTGTGTTTCTGAGAAGGAGGTCTCTGTTGCTCTCACACTACACACATTACACTGTGTGTGTGTGTGTGTGTGTGTGTGTGTGAGAGAGAGAGAGAGAGAGTGAGTCACTGTTTGTGTGTGTGTGTGTGTGTGTGTGTGTGTGTGTGTGTTTGTGTGTGTTTTCATATAGTCATTTATGGAAAACATGTCACTCACTCTGACCAGCTCTGGGCTTGTGCTGAGTGTCACATGCATAATATGTTTTACTGCAAACAGTGGAATCTTCTGAAGCCCTTGTCACATTTCTGGCGATTAGTTCAGGCTCTGTAGATCGGTGCCCGTGGCGTTGTGTCTTTGTGGCTTGTCATTGGCTGTTGAGGGTGTCTTCCTGTCCTACATTGATAAGCTCTGACAGGCTGCTTTGTTGGCAGTATGTTTTAAAAAGCCGTGTTAGGTGCTTTTGCTGGCGGTGTCTCGGTGTCGTCCAATGAGTCACGCTCATTTTTCATGAAGTCACACCTCCTTGTTAAGTCCTCTGTTAGGCCTCAGCGTCTCCTCACCTGACACTTCTGGTTTTGACTGGAAGGAGCGCCGTCTGGATTCTGTGGAGAGGTGTAGCGACGCCTCCGTGGCTTCTGACTCCGGTGCCCTCGCGGTAAGATGATGTGAGGAATGACACGTTTGTTCATCGGGCCATCGTTTCTCGCCTTCTTCTCCAGCCTCGTTTTCAGTTTGCGTCAGGCTCGTGCAGTTGACGCGGCGTGCGTAACCCGTTAACGCAATGTCCTCTTCTGTTCCAGCCCATCTGGATGAAACGTCCTAAAAGGAGCTTATTTTTAAAAGAGATTTGCACCACACACTCCTCTCTCTCTCTCTCTCTCTCTCTCTCTCTCTCCTTCCTGCTGTTTCTCTCTCTCTCTCTCTCTCTCTCGTATTTTTTCACGACTTTGTTCTGCTCTGCTCTTTTGAAAAGGACCTTTTGGTGCCCCAACAGTAAGAAACCACTCTGTCTTTCCCTTAGGAAACTAAAGGTCATGACCTATGATAAGAATGCCTCTGTGATTAGTATTTTAAATCTCCTGTGTTAGTACGATACACCTCCATGAGAGACGTTGGAGCGGTGGATTCTCATTAGACCTAAACTCTCTGTCTTGCTGGTGCGATGCTCTGGACTATAATGAGATACATGTGTTGAGAGACTGTGTGTGTGTGTGTGTGTGAGACAGATGATGAATGCAGCTCCTAGGGTGGCGTTTAAATGTTTCATGGCTTATAATCGCTCGTTCAGTCCCACTCCGAGCGTGGTATTTGGATTTGCTTGGAGAATGGCGGTCTCATGCTTTCTTGGTGCGAGGCCCAGAGTTTTGGGATGGAGGGGGGGGCGGTGACCCTCAGGGCACTGGCCCCGTGGAACAGCGAGTGGAGATTCACACGTCGCTCTCCACAGTTCACACCCCCCCCCGCCCCCCGTGAGTCAGCTCGTTTACGAGAACTGTGACACATGTTAATTGGTTTGTTAAAAAAAAAATAGATTTCAAATTGTTTGACCTTTATCTTCTTCCCCTTCTTCCCCCTCTTCTTCTTCTTCTTCTTCTTCTTCTTCTTCTTCTTCTTCTTTTTTTTGCTGCATGGCATGACTTTCAGTCCTTGACAAATTAATGTTGTAGCCCACTGGTTAATAATGATCACCTAAAAGCACTGACTGCTAAGCTGTTACCCGCTCGTTAGACTTCATTTTGAAGCTGTGAAGATAAGCTATATTATGTGTTTAGGCAAGAGATTCCGAGTCTCCAGCACAGAAACTGCCCTGCACTGGGTCAGCTCCTCTGAATCTCTGTTCACCCTGTACTAGTGACAGATCTTTGGACTATTTTTTTTTATTTCTCCTTTTTCTCTCTTTTTTTTTTTTTGACATGATGAAAGTGACATACACCGTGGATTGACTTTAGTGGCCAAGACGCTGCTTTATTAACTGTACCCGGCCCTGAAGTGAATTTGTTCATGCTTCTTACTTTGTGTGGGATGTGTTGTCTGTTTTTTTCTGTACCTGTATCATGTGTTGTCTCACACTTTTATTTTCTTTTTCTTTTAATTGTGAAGCGTTTCCAAGGGTGTTTTTTGTTGTTGTTTTTGGGGGTTTTTTTTTTTGGTCTCTTCACCAGAGAGACAGGATGCATGTCTTTCTCTGACAGCACTTTACAGCCTGTCTAAGAGTCTGTCTCACACAGTTTTGGTTCCTCTATTTTTACTGGCCATTTTCTGAAGGTCATTGTTGGTGTTGTTTTTCCATCTGCTGAGAGTGCATTTAAGCAATGAGACACCCATCAAGCCCAGCACGTGTGTGTGACTTGTCGAGTCTCACGTTTTCTTAGGATTATCTTATGGGCCTTGTTTTGTTTTTTTATCTCTGTGTGTAGGAGTTAGCAGGTTTGCTAATGATTTATAATGCATTCTTATGTATGTGTTCATAGGTAAATGAAATGGTGTCGTGCTATTTGCTTCTAAAAGGCGGATGAAAATGTCAAACATGTACTAATAAAATGTATACACTTTTTACCCCACTTACTACTTCTTTCAGATGAATAATAAACCTACTTGTGAATGTGAAAACAGGCCAAAAAAAAGTCTTAAAAGAAAAAAATGATGCAATAATGTTGTGAAATTAACATCAGGCTATCTTTTGTTTTTGTATGTTTGTTGTGTGTGTGTGTGTGTTTGCGTGTGTGTGTGTGTCAGGACGATAGTGCCATGGAAAGTGTTCCGTCAGTGCCTTCACGAAGTCCATCCCATAAGCTCTGGTCTGGAGGCCATGGCTCTGAAATCCACCATTGACCTGACCTGCAATGACTACATCTCAGTCTTCGAGTTTGACATCTTCACCAGACTCTTTCAGGTAACCCCCCCCCCCCCTCTTCACCTCTCCTACCCCCACCTCCCAAACCCCCACACCCACACCCCCCCCCCCTTTCACCTCTCCCACCTCCCAAACCCCAAACCCCCACACCCACACCCCGACCTCAAAACACTCTGAAAAACAACAGGCATCCTTCAACCCTCTCACATCAGAGAGCAGCCCCTTCACAACAATAGAACATTTAAATGTCAGGGTTAGATCATCAGAGACAGAAAGCAATATCAGAACTGAAAGTGGGGATCACCTTACTCTCCAGCGTGGGCGAGAGGATAGACTCGCTGACAGAGATCTCCTCTTTCTGAAGAAAACAATGTTCCCACAGAAATGGCTCACGTACACCACAAAACAAAAAAAAACACACAAAAAAAGGCAAGCAGACGAGTGCAGCGTTCCTTCCCCACAAATATCAGAGGCTGTACTTTTCTCTCACACAAGTTTCCATACCGCTCCTCCACCGGGGGCGAGGAGGGGAGGTCTAGCATAACAATAATGTATCTAGTCATATCAGAAGGCAGTCTACTACCTGCCTCTCCCCACATACACTAAAGCCACGCTCGGCTCCGCCCCTCAGTCTCTCACATGTGGGCGAGAGAGGGAGAGAGAGAGAGAGAGAGAGAGAGAGAGAATGCGGGCCCTTGAGTTGGGTGAAACTGCCTGGATCTATAGCTTGCCTTTCAGGGGTTTAAGTCTCAGCTCTTGATCCTCATGTGAACCGGCCTTGCCGAAGCGCTGGGTGGAAATCTACTGCTTAAACCGCTGCTGGGCACAGAGCACCACCGCTACTGACTCTAAGAAAGAGCTGAGAGAGAGGGAGAAAGAGAGAGGGAGAAAGAGAGAGGGAGAAAGAGAGAGGGAGAAAGAGAGAGGGAGAAAGAGAGAGAGAGAGAGAGAGAGAGAGAGAGAGAGAGAGGGAGAGAGAGAGAGAAAGCAGAAAGCAGAAAGCTTTTTTGAGCAAGCCTTTTAATGACAACTTAGAGTCCATTCTGTGATGGTCTAGGTGGTACGCAATAAATAATTTAACCCTATGTATGTGTTTTAAAGATACTGAAAGATTTTTGTTGCCCAAATAAGATACTCATAGGTTCAGTTGTGCAACACATGTGATGAGTGACTCCAGCTTATCCATTGCAACGTGATCGAAAATATGACCGTTTTAAGAGATTGGTATGTAGATTGTGGAGGGGGGGGGAAAAAAACACCCGAAAATGTTTTTAACAGCTCATACAGAGAGTCTGCTTTATATTCTTTTAATAGTATCCTTGATTACAGTCATTTTGCTCTCTTTAAATGACGGCTTGTCATGCTGATAATTAAGACTAGCTTAGCTTAGTGACCTTGACTAACACACGCTACATCACTCTCTCCCCTCACGATAGGGGCGAGCAATGTGCACGAAAGCGTACTCTCGCTCCTCTGGCTCACCCTTTGGCGCTTTTTCTTCCCCCCTCCCTTCCCCCCCTTTCTCTCTCGTCCTCCTCCCTCCTCTTTTCTCCTCTTTTCTCCTCTTTTCCTTTTCTCCAGCCGTGGGGCTCCATCCTGAGGAATTGGAACTTCCTGGCCGTCACTCACCCGGGTTACATGGCTTTCCTGACTTATGATGAAGTCAAGGCCCGTCTGCAGAAATACATCAACAAGCCCGGCAGGTACGCCCCCACCCCACCCACCCACCCCCCCGCCCGCCTACCTCTCTTCTCTCCACGCGGGTGAGGAGAAAAGGGAATGAAGGAGAAGAGAGGGCCTGCGGAGGAGTGGCAGTGGGTGGAGCGTGTTGGGCGGAGAGGTGTTGTTGCTGTAATGAATGTGCCATCTGCTCACCCACACACGCAGCTGTTTTTCTTTTCTTTTTTTCTTTTTTCTTTTTTTTTTTTTTTTTTTTTGCCTTTTCAGCAGGCGATTGCTCTGGTCTGGTCTGGCAGACGGAAGCAAGCAGAGGTGGTGTGTGCGTGCGTGCTTGTGTGTGGGGGCGTGTGTGTGTGTGTGTGTGTGTTTGGGGATAGGTGGGGGATAAGGGCGCGGTGGCCGAGACTCCGGCTAATTAAAGGAGGGGCGAAACTGCGCGGCCTGCCATGCGCCCAGCTGAAACAGAGCCGTCTCCTCAGGCCGCGAGTTTCATTGTCCGTCTGTTGCGTTGGAGAGTGGAAGATCCAGCCAGGGGCAGGCAGAGGAAATAAATCCAGCCTCAGCAGATTAGCTGATTAGACTAACAACAGGGCCACTGTACACAATGAATAGCAGGGTCTAAGCAGGGTCTGGCTTTGTGATTAAAGGCACTTTAGTGTTGTGTAATAGCCAGCCTTGATAACAGAAAGGCGATGCAAACATAAGCGCTGTTTATTGCCGAGATGGCTCCCCCCCTGTTCGATTTGCACAACGGAACTGGGAACTCTATAAAAATGCATGAATGTAACCATTGTTGTTGTTTCTTTTTTTTTTTTTTTTTTTTTTTTAATTATTATTTTTTTTATTTATTTGACTGTGATTTGCTCCGTGCTAGAGGCCAGTGTGACTTAAACAAACAGAAGGAAATAGGGGGACAGTGGGTGGTCAGACCAGATTCTCTGTTCTGAATCACTGCATGCAAATACCAGTCTCCTGAAGAGGCGAGAGCAGCAGCAGCTGCGAGGGGGAGGGGCGTGAGTAAGGCGTCAGGACCTCACATGAGGGATGAGCCGTTACATGTGCCTCAGCTGTGACACACACACACACGCACACACACACGCACACACACACATGCACAGACAAAGAAAAGCTACAGTCATAACCCTGGTGACACCTCAGACAGGTACACACACACACACACACACACACACACACACACACACATATATATATAACACATTCCAATATAGTAGTCACAGAGACAGGACTCAAGCACCAATATGCGAGCACACAGTTCCAGTATGGTGGTAGCCACTGTAATAAGTTGTCAAAATCACAGGCGCGGCTAGACGGACGTACTCTCCCGTCTCTTTCTTTCATCTCCCCCTGCAACGCCAACCTCGTCAAAGTCAGGCCTTAGACACAGAGCCCAGCGTGCCATCATCAGAGCTGTTTGGTTTGTGCACTCTAGCACACGGGAGTCAGGGGCCCCTGAGAGAAAAAAAACCCCCCAAAAAAACCCCACAGCACCCAAAAGCTTATTAGCACATCCATCTCTCCTGGCTTTCCCGTCTTCCCTGCGCCTGCAGCCGAAAATAACGAACCGCTGCCGTTTTAATTAGCCAGCGGCGTAATGCGTAGAGACAGTGACAGTAAGTGTATTTTTCTGTCTTTTTTTTTTATTTTTTTTTTTTTTTTTTTTCCTGAAGTGCTTTTCCCCTGAGACACTAATCTGCTTCGGTAGCAACCTGCCTTGTGTGCAGAAGAATAGTATCTGCCTTTCAGAAGAGAAATGCATAATGGATTACACCGAATGACTTCAGTGCTTTTGAGCTGGGATCATATATCGGTCAACTTTCCCTCTTTGAGAGCTCGCAGAATGTGTCCTTGTGTTTTGTGTGTGTCTTCATCCATTTTAAAAACTCGCTATGACAGTGACTACTCTAGAATGCATAAAGTTGTGATAACCGACAGTTTGTTTCAGTGTGGAATACCTGAATTCATTTGGTGTATTGATTTTTTTTTTTTTTTGTCTTGTCAAATAGACATGACTTTCTCACACTTATCCTGGCCCGCATGAGTGTCATGAAATACGAGAAGGAAAGACACGTAATGGATTGTTACGTGTTTAAGTGTACGGCTGGCTCTCCACCAAACCCAGAACGAACTTAACACACTCTCTAGACTGACTCACGACACTATATAACTCTGGCAATAAAAAAGAATTTATTCCGTACAAAATTCGGCAAAATCCCGATGCTCCTATTAAGTGGCTTCAAACTCAGCAGAAAGAGAGCGAGACAGTGTGGGCCCTTGTTAATCAGGTTTCAACACAAGATCCAAATTCAGCCATAGAATTAAAAAAAATTCAATTGATCGGATGTAATAAAGTAATCCATGCGACAGTCCCTGGCCGGGATGGCCCCTGGGCTCTTCCCAATGAGAGCACTGTGTGGTGGTCAGAGAGGATTCGGTCTTTCATGCCCTGTCCTGCCCTCCAGCCTGACACTGAACAGATGAGCCCTCACTACTGGCGCATAGTAATCATATCAGATGCTCTACATTCGGATAGTTTTCTTTCTTTCTTTTTTATTTGCATTTCTTTTATGTCCGTTTGTTTTTCCTGAAAGGGTTATTTTGTGTGTAATGCATTGATCTATCTGAAGATTGTTTTTGACCCCCCCCCCCCCCCCAAATGAAGTATGAGAAAATTAAATCAGCATGCACTTGGAATCCATTCTACCCGACTTTAAATGGAAACAGCTTAAGTTATTTATTTCCACTTTGTAATCAGGATTTGTTTGAAATTTGATGAAAAAATGGTGCAGCGTGTCTGTGCTCCTGAATAAGACCTCTTAAACCAGCACAAACTGTCAGCCCATAATGTCACTCCATTTCTGGGGGGGGGCAAAGAATCCCACACTAGGACTAAATGTACTCTGAAGAAAGATTTCGTTTGTTGCTAGGTGATGGCATGCCTGGAGTCTTTAAATAGCGCTGTGCTAAAAGGTATATGTGGACTTCTTTCAGTAACACAGAATTCTGTGTGTTTTCGCCCAAGTCCACCGCTGACAAGTATTTCACGAGAAAGCATTGGCCCTGTTTATACAGTATGGACACTAGACACTGTGATTACACGCGCTTCATCACTGAATATGTGTTAGTCTGTGAATGTACCCGCTTTATCACTGGTGTGGGTCTGTGAACGTACACGCTTTGTCACAGGCGTTAATCTGTGAATATACGTTCTTTATCACAGGCGTTATTCTGTGATTATACCCGCCTGGGCGTCGCACAGTTTTAGCCTTAGCTGAGAGTTTACCCAAGTAAGGCTTTACTGAGAAGTCTAGCCTCATACTAGCTGACATAATAGTGTTTTGTCAAAGCATTCTATTCCAAGTGAAATGAGCTCTTATTTGCTCGGGGAGAAAGAGTGTTTTGTGTTAGAGGCGTCTCCTGTTGTGTCTAAGCGCGGCTGACTTGTCCGACTGTCACCTCTTCTCACAGCTACATCTTCAGACTGAGCTGCACACGCCTGGGCCAGTGGGCCATCGGATACGTCACCAACGACGGGAACATCCTCCAGACAATCCCCCACAACAAGCCCCTGTTCCAGGCGCTCATCGACGGCTGCAGGGAGGGCTTGTAAGTGTTTCCAGCATAACCTCATCCTAAAAGTGAAAAACAAAAGCTATAGAAACAGCGATGAAAGAGGAAGGAAACAGTCCTCTAGTTATCAGAGTTGTAACATTTAAATACGCAGTTAGCGACCGTGTAAACAGATGTAACAGCTGAGGTCAGAATTTGACTCAATGCTAGTTGTGTCAGAATTTTGTAAAATCTGTTTGTCCATAGCTGCGTTTTACAAGGGATGGAGTGTTTTATGAGGGAGTCTTTCCTATGTGTTACATGAACTGGCGGCACAGTTTGTTCTTGGTGAACTGTTGAAGTTGGACCGTTTAGAACTGGGTTGGGACTGGTGGAGCACTTCAGGAACATATTCACAGTAGGATTTTAACTTAGCGTTGCAGTCATACGTTAGGGAGGAACTGCCCTGTCACTGATGAGAAAACCTCTATGTGGATACATCAGAGTACGTTTTCTGTCTTTCAAAGGCAGGCTACGGAGAGAGAGCCATTACCTGTTTCCCTGTGGACCCTTCTCTGTAGCCTCGGTAGATTTGGTTTACCGACTGGATTAGTGTCTCTCTCCGTTTGGTGTATTCATTTTTCTCTGTTGGTGTTTAATTGGCTTTTGCCTGAAGGGTATTTTGCATTCTCACTACCCCAGTTAATTTTGTTTCTTTTACCTCCCCAGTCCAGTTGCTAAAGATATTGTGTGAAATCATTGCATCAGGTCCCATTCAGTCAAAGTCTCTGACACGCGTTATCATACTCCTCTTCATCAAACAGTTTCATATGGTTGTGTTACCTGTGCCGTGAGGAGGTGATGGGCAGATTATGTGTATGAATGCAGTTTGACTGCAGTGGTCACACTCGAATGCTTTTGGTTTAGGTTCTCTGTTAGAGAGCGAGTGAAGGTGTCCCACTTTCCTGTAGCCGCTAATGGACATGCCAGGAAAGCAATTATGCATGAAAGCACATTAGCCCAACTGCCCGTCTGTGGATTTGAAGGGACATGACTCTGGTTTGTGAGTGTGTGTGTGTGTGTGTGTTCCTGTGTGTGTGTGTGTGTGTGTGAGTGTGCACGTGTGTGTGTAAGTCTCAAGTGTACTGTACTCCTGACCTTTTTTGCATTATCTTCAGTTACCTGTTCCCTGACGGACGCAGCTACAACCCTGATCTGACAGGCCTGTGTGAACCCACTCCTCATGACCACATTAAAGTCACACAGGTTAGTCACACACGTGTGTTTGTGGGCGTATGTCTGAATGTATGTGTGTGCGTAAAGTCACACAGGTTTGTTACACACGTGTGTCTGTGGGCGTATGTCTGAATGCATATGTATGTGTGAAGTGTGTGTTTGTGTGTGTGTGTGTGTCTTAATGTGTGCATTAACTCAACCCTCTCTCTCTGTTTCTGGCAGGAGCAGTATGAACTGTATTGTGAAATGGGCTCGACGTTTCAGTTGTGTAAGATCTGCGCTGAAAACGACAAAGATGTGAAGATAGAACCATGTGGACATCTCATGTGCACTTCCTGTCTTACAGCGTGGCAGGTACAGACCGTGCAGGAGTGCAGGCCAAAGGCCCTCTCCATCTTACGCTGAACTCTCACAGGGCTTCAGCATGTTCGCGCTCATCACGCTCCAACGGTCTTCAAACACCAACAAGATCATTACGATAAAGATGTAAATTTCAGGGTTTTTATTTTTTTTTTTATTTTTTATTTTTTTTAAAGCTGCACTCGTGCATTAAAGCGACACGGTTTATTTTACATATGTCGTGGCACCACCCTCCGTAAACAGGCATAGTTCAAACGGGCTTCAAAACGTTACAGCCTATAAACATGAATTGTTGGCAGAGTGAGTGTGTTTGAACAGCGCAGTCAAGGAGAACCAGTAACGGAGGCCTGGCAAACCAGCAGGCCCCTCTTCACTTTTCCATAGTCTGTGCATGTGTCCTTATCAAGCCTGTAAACAGCTGAAAAGGGTGTATGTGTGTGTATGTGTGTGTACTTGTACAGCTATCCTTGTGAGGACCAGTTTGACGTTGGGAGTGATGATGTTTTGGAAAAGTGAGGACATTCTGGCTGGTCCTCACATCTTCAAAGAGCTGTTTGAGGGTTAAGACTTGGTTTTAGGGTTCAGGTTAGAATTAGGTTAGGCTTAGGGTAAGGGTTGGGGTTAGGAGTTTAGTTGTGATGGTTGAGGTTAGGGTAAGGGGCAAGGGAATGCATTATGTCAACGAGTGTCCTCACAAAGATAGAAGTACGTGTGTGTGTGTGTGTGTGTGTGTGTGTGTGTGTTTGTGTGCGTGTTTGTATAATTAATGCCATAAAAACTCATTTGCTATGCTGCCAGAGATCCTCCTAACTCTGTCATGTTGTGGAACATCTGTGCTGCTTTGCTCAGTAAACGGATATGCAGCGGGCCCGTGGGAGGCCGACTTCTCAGCACTGACACGACTGTGGCAGGAGGTCACTGATATTTCTGCTACAACACATGGCTGTTGCATGAATCTCATTGTTCTTCATATCGCCTCTGCGGTCAGCTGGGTGGAGTGTGTGTGTGTGTGTGTGTGTGTGTGTGTGTGTGTGGTGTGTGTGTGTGTGTGCGTGCGTGCGTGTGTGTGCGTGTGTGTGCGCGCGTGCGTGTGTGTGTGTGTGCGTGCGCGTGCGTGCGTGTGTGTTCTTGCAGAGATCTTTCTGATTGCGCTGTGCACAGCACTTCCCCTGTTGCCTGCTCACACTGTCTGCAAGTCAAGGACTCAGGTCGAAGGTGCGACATTCAGCGCTGAGGCTGGAGTTAGTGATTTTTTTTTTTTTTTTGGTCGTGTTGTGGTTTGATGCTGTGGAGAGAGGTGACGGAAAGGAGCTAAAAAGCTGTCGTGACGCGTCCCACGGCCAAGGCTGCAAGCTTTAAACGGGAGTGTGAAAGCGCCGAGTTTTATATAAGACCTCGTTTAGACGGAAGAGAACAAAACCCAAGTTACCATTTTTAAGGAAGCCCTTGCTGTACAGATCTGCCAAAGTCTAAGAATAATAGTTCAGACTTTCTTTTTCTTTTTTTTTTTTCCCTTCAGCATTTGACTGTGTGCTCACTGAAGCTTGTAGTCAGTGAAAGTCTATAACACAAGTTAATGAGGAGACAGCACCGGCGTATGCCTCTTTGAAATCTCCGGCCCAGTTTTCGTCCACGTCCAAAGCTGTTCGAGAGCTGGTTAGGATCCCGTTTCATCTGCTTTGCTTTTGAAAGCATTAATATTCATCACTGTTTTTTTTTTCTATTGGGATTTTTTTTTGTTGTTGTTGTTTTTTTTTTTTGTTTTTTGTTTTTTTTTTGGTTTGTTTGTTTTGTTTTGTTGCCATCGCTTGAAAGAAAAAAAAAACCAAAAAAAAAAACCTTTGCCCTCGCACGCGGTGGTCAGCGCGTTGGCGTGAATTCGTGCGAGCTGCTTCTGAGAGACGCCCACTCTTCCATGTGAGAGACGTGTGTGTGTGTGTGCGCGCGCTGTGCATTGTCAGTGAGACGGAGTGCCCTCTCTCTGGCACAGAGACTAATTAGGATTAAGTTTCAAACAGCGCTTTGATGCCTTTCACAAGTCCCCAACCAGATGGCTGTCATGAGCATCTTTTGTTCTTGTAAATATTGACACACTTTGATTTCTGGGCGTTTAAGAGGAGGAAATGAGAGGCAAATGGACTTTTTTTTTTTCTTTTTCTTTTTTTTTTTGTTTTGTTACCATGTGCTGTCTGTGAGTTGATACTGAGGCCTTTAAGATGAGAGAATGGACTTCCCTCTCAATATGTGTGTGTCCAATAGAGACTGTAAATACATATACATACATACATAGACACACACACACACACACACACACACACATATGAATATATATGTATATATATTTTTTTTTTTTTTCCAAATTTGAGAAGGAGAGATGTGGAATTAAACGCTGCAGGTTTTACGGTGAGTGAAACCATGTGGTCTCCAGCTGTTTGTAATTGCTTGCTCTCTCTCTTTCTCTCTCTCTCTCTCGCTTCAGTTCCTGTAGCGAAAGCACTTCCTCATGGGCCCCAAATATTTCCCCAACATGGCCATGTTTACGCTATCGTACAAATAAGCAAACTCGAGTGGTACAAATTTCACCCAAGGCTGTCCAGTCTGGTGTGCTTACATACAGTATTTGCATGTTTGTGTGTGTGTGTCCTTTTTTTTTTTTTTTTTTTTTTTTTTTAAGGAGGGTCCAGTACGTGTCCATACGTGCGCCGCTGTATGTCTCAGAGAGCATGTATGTAACTGCGCGTACGTGACATCTTTGTTTTGTTTCCGTAGGAGTCCGACGGCCAGGGTTGTCCTTTCTGTCGCTGTGAGATCAAGGGCACGGAGCCCATCATAGTGGATCCCTTTGACCCACGCAACGAAGGGGCCAAGTGCTTCTTCCTGGAGCAGTTCAACTCGCCCATGTTGGACTTGGATGATGACGACGACCGCGAGGAGGCCCTGGTCATGAATGGTTTGGCGTCCATTAGGAAGGTAAAAATAAAAACACACACACACACACACACACACACACACACACAACCAAATGCATGCTTCGTCTGTCAGCTTTAGCAAGAAAGAGCAAACTCCTGCCTTGTTGTCCAAGCGTAGATGGGTTGTGGGGGTAGGTTCCGGTCTCTTACTCCCTGTTAAAAAACATTGTGTTAGGTCTGTGGAGGGCATTCCATACAGAAAGTCTCACAATCAGAATGAAACTGAAAAGAGACGTGTCTAGGCTGGCATAAATGTCAGGTCCTTTTCATTGGAAGGAGAGGTCGCACAAGGGTTGCCTTGCAGGGACACTCAAGAGCTTAAACAATACTGAGTCAAATTTTCAATTAACCTTAAAGAGCGTAACAGGACACCTTGAAGCTAGTAGTATTTCAAAAGACATCCGTCGGCCAGTTTTTCATTCTGCCCCCTCCCCCCCTTTTTTTCCCCTTCATTTTAAAATTTTCAAACATGTTAAATGTGAATGACAAGCAGAGACAAGATGTTTCATCGAAACTGAAAAAAAAACAAAAAAACAAAAAAAAAAAACACTGCTCACTTCGGTTGAGTGGAGCCTCTGTGTTGCGATCAGTGTTACTCGATCCAGAGGAATATTCATGTTTCCGAATGGCTACTCATGTATTCAACCCCTTATTGGCATGAAAGACTGACTGTTTTTTTATGTTAAGAAAGAAACTAAAAATAAGCTTTTGTGGTTTGAGTTGGAATAAGGTGTTGGTACACTTTGAGTCCAATTGTTGTGTGTGTGTGTGTGGCATGCAGGATCCTAGAGATGAATTAATTTGATTTCTGTCAAGCTAGTGCGTCTTAAAAAAAGATTTAAAGATTTAATTATGTGTTGCTTATGTACAGATTTACTTTGTGTAAGAGATACTTTATGGCTGAAAAATCATTGTTCAGCCGCATGGGCTCCGGTGATAATTATCATGCTTCTTGAGACAATTAGCTTATAAGCTATTAACTGTTGCCTAAGGCAGAGTGTACAATGAGGCACTAATTTGTTTCCCTTTATTTAACAAAGAGTCCCTCTTGAAGAATGGAAAGGTAACATGCGGCCCTACATCTGCCTGATGCTGAGTAACAGGAGACTGGTTCCTGAACCCTTGTGATTTCTTGGTTCTTTTTAGTGCACTGAAAGACAGAACTCCCCAGTGATGTCACCAAACTCCTCCCCTGTGACGCAGCGCTGGAAGCCGCCGCCCGATCACGCGGGCCTCCAGCACCTGAGTCTGCCCCCAGTGCCCCCGCGGCTAGACCTCATCCACAAGGGCGTCCGCTCGCCCTCCGCAAGTCCCACGGGGTCGCCAAAGGTCAGCGAGAGAACAAACACCGTCCTTGTGCATCTGCGACGGCGTCTGTCTGCAGAGCATCTTTCCTGTTTTCGTAAGCCCCTGTCTCCCTTTGTTCTCTCTCTCTCTGTACCTCACTGTTCTCTCTCACTCTACAGTCCTCTCCTGGGATGGCCAGGAAACAAGACAAGCCTCTGCCCGCACCTCCGCCTCCACAGAGAGACCCTCCGCCTCCCCCGCCCCCGGAGCGACCTCCTCCCATTCCTCCGGACGGCCGCGCCAGCTGGCTCGCCCACCCCTCGTCCGGCCTGCCCAGGGACCCGCAGGTCCCCCAGGAGGTCCTGTGCCCGAAAGACAACCCGCTCCAAGACTGCCGCATCGGGGCGGACCGGTCTCCGAAACTCGGCCACTCCGCGCCGACCCACTTTAACGGCCGGATGCTGAGCGGCACCCCGGTGGACCCGGGGCCTCACTGGCCCCCTCAAAGACTGGACCCCACCTCAGACACCTCAAAGGTGAGAATCTGCACACCATGGAGCAACGTTCCATAGCGGGGGTGACGTCTTTAAATCCCGTTTTTTTTCTTCGGAGTCCAGTGCGTCTGCACTATAAAGTGGAAAAGAAGTTGGACACGGCGCTTTAAGACCTACAGGTCCATTTGTACTTTTGCGGTAGTTGATAGAGCTTTTTTTCTTAGCTATTTTTAAGCTTTGAGGACATTCACTTTTTTTTTGCTCGTTTCTGTTACTTAGCAACAGTGACAGAAATTCACAGAATTCAGAGCTGTGAATTTTGGCAGCCTGGAGTGTTTGCACCTCGATTGCCTGTTAAGTGAGTCTGCTTTGGCCATTATTTTAATTGGGGGGAGATGTAAGAGTGGGCTTCAAAAGCATATTATCACCCTTTGAGTCACATGCATGGTAACGCTCGCATGACTCCGGTTCAGCTGTTTAATTACAAATTTGACTCTGGTATCCAGCAGTAGTTTGTAATGAACGCTTTAAGAAAAGACCTATTGCCATAGGGAGTTCACACACTTGATCTTTGGGATTATCTGATTCTTGTTTTACCTCCAAGGGGCGAGAGAGACAGAAATAGATACGAGATACGAGCGCATGCGTCTCTTCCTTCGTGCATTAATAAATTGTACTTTTTTTTTTTTTTTTTTTAAAAGAAGAAAATTTATACATGGATCTCATTAAACATCTTCCGAGGTGTGAGTTGTTTCTAAATGATGTGGGCACTGAAAAAAACAAAGTTATGCAAAGCTGCGCAGTCATGCATGCACTGAGTACGATTTGCCTAGAGTGATGGACCGTATAGACTTTCGCAGAATTGATCAAATCCACAGTTCGCGCTTCGTTATCTTTACGTAGCCTTTTCAACTAAAAAAAAAAAACCAAAAAAAAAACCCAACAGCTCTCCATGCCTGAGCTGGTGTTTGAGATGTGTACAGGGGAGAGACAGCTGCTCTGGTATATGGTTAAGCTACTGTTTCTCTGTGAAGCATGAACCGTGTGCACTGAGTCGAAGCTAATCTGGCAATGATAGAGAAAGGGTTCTCATATACAGTCTCTGGTCAAACGGCCCTGCAATTAGGAATAATTTTAGAGTTCACGTTGACCCTAATCAACTCTATGCGAAGACATTAAAAAAAAAAAAAAAAAAACATTACGGATGTTGTATTTGGTCAGGTCCTGTTCATTTAGCTGAATATCGCAGGTTGACAGTTGGGCTGTGATGATGAGCCGTTACATAAAATGTTTTGTAAGATCTTCCAAAGACAGATGGTGTAGTCTGCAGACCCGCCGTTCTGCCGTACTCCGCTAGAACATCGGCAGTCCACTGTCTGCCTTTACACAGTATAGAACATCTGGGATGAGTCTATTCTTAAATGAACCCTGTTGCGCACGAGTCGCATGTGTCCGATTTCTCAGAGAGTTTTTTGCATTTCATAATCCTAACAAATGTAATTAGATGCACCGGTGGGAGCTGATTCTAGATCAGTATTCTTACTCTGAAAGACTTCAGATGCTGTACCCTCCACATACATTCACAGTCACTCAGTCTCACTCCTCCGTGTTCTCCTCCTCTCCTCCTACAGAAGTAATCCAGCCACCCCTTTTTGGAGTGTAACTTTTCCACTGAGAGATGAAAGATCCTCTTTGACCCCTTACAAACTCCAGCAGTTATATACTACAGAGAATGACAGGGCCTGTTTTAATAAAACTAACCCGGTAGCACCACTGGACCGGCCAGAGACAAAAACAACCTGCCTGTGGAGAGAGCCTAATGAAAAGGCAATCACTACCTTTGCAGTCATGGAGGAATTCTCTAGTTATGGCTCAAGTACAGTCGCCCAGAGCTACATAAAATGAGATAGGGACCCTTGGTCTTTCCCAGGTAATGATTATCTCGAAGGCTGCGGGGGAGATGTGTTTGTCTGGGGTAGGAACTGAAGACAGATGTCCACCGGTCCCATGCCTGGCTGGCGTGGGTCCTGAAGTCATTAGAGAGAAACTTGTTTGCTTCACCTGTCTGAAAGACAGTCTGTCTCCGGGCTAAAAAAGAAGAAAAAAAAAAAAAAAAGGTCACCTTGGTGCGTTAAGCTAATGCTGTGGGCGTTTGTGCGTCTGTTTGTCCGCAGCCTTTCTCCAACGGTCTCCTGCTCAGCGAGGAGTACGATGTGCCTCCTCTTCGCCACTCCCCTCCCCCACCCGCCCTCACCAGCAGCCAGAAGTGAGTATCCCAGCAGCCTCTGGTCACACACACACACACACACACTCTCACACATACACACACACACACACACACGCACGCACACACACACGCACACATACACACACACGCACACACACACACACATATACACATACGCACGCACACACACACACATACACATACACACAAACACATGTGTGCACACACAGAGGCAGATACCCACACACACACAGACAGACAGATACACGCACACACACATACACAAACGCGCGCACACATATGCACACATACAAACACATGCACGCACAGACACAGACACACACACACAGAGAGATACATGCACATGCAACACATATACACACACACACACACACACACATACATATATAGACACACATACATTTACACACCCCTCCCTTGTGGTACTGCTCTAACCCTCACTAGAGTCCTTCCTCTCTCTGATCACAATCACTCTTAACCAGCTCCATCTGGACTCTCTCCTTCATCCAGAGGAAACCAGCTTCAGAATACAAACAGCCTTTCTAATTAGCTTCACCAAAGCCGCTCACTCACAACATTGTTCGGCATTATGTTTGGAAAGAATCATCGTATTAGATATTCTTTGTCCTATTAATTTTTTCGGGGCAAGATTATATTTTGTATCATAGGATCCATATGGTTGAATTCCTTTGTCTGAAATGTAGTTTAGTGTTTAATTGGGATCATACGATGTTGTGGGTTTTTATGGAGGTGATTTTTATCCTGTCTCAGATAATGTTTTCCATGAATAATACTGAAAGTAACACTATACTATTTCTGTGTCATGTCTGAGTGCTGCGGAAAACTTACGACTTATTTGTGTCATTGCTGAATCTAGTACAATAGCGTGTTTCTCTGCTGTAGTGGGTTGCACCTCTGCTTGTGTATCTGTGTGTGTGTGTCTGTATCTGTGTGTGTGTTTCACTCACTGCTTTGACAGAGAGCACATGGCCAGAGCCCCTCTGCTGTTTGCACACATGTGCGCCAATTATGCAAGAGCAACAGGATCTGAAGAGTTCCTGCTCTTTAAACAAACACAAAGCAGTCCATACACACACACACACACACACACACACACACACAGCCGGCAGTGACGGCTTTCCTGTCCGGCCTAAGAGGGCATTAGACAGAGCCAACCCCTTTGCCCGTGTCCTCTGGGGTCAACCCCCCCCCCCCCCCAAAGTTTTCCCAGTCCCCTCCATTTACTCTGCCTTTTGACCCTGTTTACACAACTCCAGGTGATATGAAGTGGTTGCTGAAATGTTGGAGATGAATCCAGCGCCGCCGGGGCGGAATAACATTACTTATGGACGTCATTTTCAGATGCTGGTTTATAATAGAAAACATTCTTATTTATTTCTGCGTCCAATTGGGGGAAAGAAAAAAAAAAAACCTCCAAAAGGCAAAAAACAGCCACAACAAAAAAAAAAACACATCAGTTCCAGCGAGGCGTAAACAACACTTCAAACTAAGCTTTGCCTGATCTCGGGCGTTCGCGTCAGTTTTAATCAGTCAGCGCGTAAAATAAATATAGGAATGCTGGTTTATCTGTTATTTCAGGAATGGCATTATTCACATGGCATATTTGTATCCCAGGTGTATTGCCGTGTTGTGCAGATGGAAACAGGAAAGGGTGTGTATAGTATAGTCTGCTCTGGTGTTGTGTTGTGCTGTGCTGGTGCAGGCCTGGGGTTACTATTGTGTGTGTGTGTGTGTGTGTGAATGGACCAGTGGAAGGCTGGAAGGCCACAGGCTGAAGTGGTCTGTGTACAGCTGTGTACACTGCTTGGCTTTCTGGCTTAAGACACACTGGGCCCTTTGTGACTGCCCGAAACACGCTTTGCTCACCGCACTCATGGAATGGCTGAGCTCATTTTCCGTCCAAGTAGGAGCAGCACATCTGTACTGGGAACCTGTTTGCTGTGTTTGGGCTGTTTTCTACCTCCCCAGAGCTGCAGCCTTAACACTGCTGCGCATGGGTGGTGTTAAAGAGCTGAGAAACAAATACTCCCTTCATGAACCTCTGGAAAGTTCTCGACAACCTCTACCGTATCTGAGAGATACGCAATATCCCTCATTTGATATTATGACTCTCTCATAGATTTTGAGTAGTTGATTTTCTAAAGGTGACAACTGTGTTTCAAGACCCCCTCTAGAGGACAACGGAGTAATTACAAGGGCCTTGCTTCCGCGCGTCAGTTATCTACATTAGCTGTGAAGAAGCCAAATTGGCACAGTTAACTGATGTCTGGCTTTTTCAAAGTCAGATGAGCATAGGATACAGTCTGAATGCCAAACCTTTTAAGCTGAGGCCACTCCCTAAACAATGAGTCAGCTTGTCTGAGGACTTCTGTAATGGAGTTGAAATGGCCGAGGATCCAGACTCCAGTGTAAATGTTTACACAGAGTGATTCAGCACGTAACGACTGAGGAGAGTGTAGGTGTCAAGGCCTCCACCGCGCGAGGAAAGTTTGAGAAACCATGCGAAACAGAAGCTCAGTGTGTAACGTGTTCGCTACATAGAATGGCTTATACAGTAGATGTGATACATGCTTATACAGTAGACGTGATACGTGCTTTGAGAAGATAGTGAAAAATAATTGAGTCTTACAAGGGATTTTCTTCAGAGTATTTACATGTGGTTTATTTCCATAGACTGCTTCGTTTTTGAAGTAACTTAGTTCAGTTGTGTTCTGCAGTTACTTCATTGTCAAAACATTGACGTATGTAATCCCCGAAGACGCTGGTTGAAGTCCACTCTCCACACCCAGTACCATGTGACCGGTTCCCAAACTGAATGAGATTTCAGTGTATTGCGACAGAGCGACGAAGAGCGTGTCCGGTTTAAAACGCTGACGCAGGCCTGTGCTCCTCTCCCCGTAGGTACTCCAGCCCTCTGAGTAACCCGTGTCCAGAGAGGCCACGTTTATTGACGGATCGCGTGGAGGACGAGTATCAGATCCCTTCATCGCACCCGATCTGTCTGACCCAGCCGCCTGTCTGCATCTCCGTCCGCATCCCAAACAGGTGCCGTTCTCCTCACGCCGCCCTGTGCGGTTTACACCTACATTTACATTCCTTTAGCAGAGGCTTTTATCCAAAGCAGCCTCCAACACGGGCAAGAGTACAAACCAAACCAAGAGTACAGTCAAAGTCTATGAAATAAGTATCGCCACTAAGTTCAGTATTAGACCTCTCTACCACATAGCAGCATCCTGAGTGCTTTTATTTAAACTAAGATACTTCATATGCACCGAGATGAAGGTTTTACTTTGCACTCACTTTCTCTCTCTCACTCTCTCTCTCTCTTTCTCTTTTTTTTGTTGTTGTCTTTTTGTAGGGGTTTGGAGAATGGTTCCTCAGAGTCCTCTATAGAGGGAAAGAAGCACAAACTTCCTGAGCACAGTAAGTGTGTGTTTGTTTTGACGCGTTCCCCTCACCTCTCCTTCACACACATCATCCGCATTCACAGTCACTCTCTGCATGCGCGTGTGCGTCCGTCCGTCTGTCTCCACATTCACAGTCACTCTCTGCATGCGCGTGTCCGTCCGTCCGCCCACGCGACTGCATGTGTGTGTGTGTGACGTTGCGGGAATTTAGGGTCATTCTACATTGGTGAAGGTCAGGCGTTTGGGTTTTTTGAGTTCTGGTTTTTTGCGTGGGGCATGATTGTTTTTTTTTCCTGAGTTCCCGAGTGGGCGTGGGCGTGGGCGTGTGAGTGCGTGTGCAGGTGCGCGTGTGTGCGTGCGTGTGTTTGTTTGTGTGTATGTGTGTGAAGAAGCGGTACACGCCCAGAATGCATCGGGCCTCAGTAGCAGATCAGTTTAACCTTGTCTTGTGTTTCTCAGGTGATCTTTTTGACTCGGGCTTGTTGATATCGGGAGTGGCACGGTCCATACACTGTCCACTCCACAACAGGACACCCTCAGACTACGACATTCTGCTGCCACCGCAAGGTAGCCAGCCCCACCCCAGCCCGTCTCAGCAGCCATGCCTGATGTCCTTTCTGATTGGTTGCCTTGGTTGCTAATTATTCGTTACTGTATGCTTGAGGCATGTGGGGTTTTTTTGTGGTGTTGTACGGTCAGTCCCCCTTCGAACAGTCTGGAACGTAACTCTGTGAGCATGTGTTTTGAAAACGACCCCCTTTCATCGGATTGGACCAATTAGTATTACATCACTTACACACAGTTGTTGTGAAATCGTACTTTGTCTTAATGATCTGGTTTAGAGACTGTGTGTTGGTGCTGTGTGTGTGTATGTGCATGTGTGCGAGTCATTCGTATAATAACGAGGAAGAGATGATTTGCCAAACAGTTTGCAGATTGTTTCTTGTTTGCCTACATCCACGTCCTGGCCATATACCCATAATATTCAATACAACAGATGTTTTCATGAGCACTGATATTTACCCATCAAAGTTACTCATAAACTAAGCTAGAAGTTTCATGGAAGTCTGTAGGCATTAGTAGATAAACAGCGTAAACACTGGCTTGCCAATGGCCAGTCTTAAAGAATTGTGTGGTTTTAATTAATAAATACATAACTCTCAGAAAAATGTTTGATGTAATGTAGAGAGTTTTGAAACATCCTAAATCTGGACGGGCCAGCTTCAGACACAGTCTGCTCTCCCACTGCGTGGTGCAGGAACTCCTCCTAGTGGCAGGCAGCGGTAGTAGACGAGTATTGCTTTGGAAGCTCACACTTATTTCTCAGCGCTCCGCCCTCTCTTCTCTTCTCTTTCAGCCTCCCCGGCCGAGGACCCCTTTAACATGCCCCCGCCGTCCCAGCCCCCTCCCCCTCCTCCAATAAGACACAGTTTTCCAGAGCTCTCCTCCTCTCCATCCTGTCCCCGCCCGGCGCGACCCAGCTCTGGACACGACCACTTCCTGCTCAACCCCGGTAAGCTTTCTTTACCCTCTTACACAGACTCTACACGGGGACACTCCTCCCGACTGGCATGTACACACCGCCCTCTATAGAGAATATAGGCCTCATTGTGCTTTCATTCTAATTCTCAGATGCCTTCCTGGATGCTTTGAGTGGATCAGCACCCTTGCCCCCTGTTAGGAGACAGACTGGAGACAACATGAAGCCTCCGGTCAGAACGTCCCAGGAGTACGATCAGCTGCCCCCCACATCAGGTACCGCTGTTACTACAATGAGTGCTGCACAACGTCATAAGGAAAGCATTTGCATGAGTGAATACACTGAACGTATTAGAATTGACAATTAGAGGCATTTTGCATTCATCTGTCCTTTGGCGATCCACTTAATCAGAGCGGCGTTTCTGGTTTCTCTCTCTTTTTTTTTTTTTTTTTCCCTCCAGTGGCTGGAGACTGTTTGCAGGCTCCGGCGAGGCCGCCAAAACCCTTGCCCAGAAAAACTCCCCCAGACATCCAACAAAGGAAGGTCCACGGCCAGGACTCGGCCCAGGAGAACTTGGACGCCAAAATCGCCAAGCTCATGGGCGAAGGTTACTCTTTCGAGGACGTGAAAAGAGCGCTGATGATCGCTCAGAACAAAGTGGACGTGGCGCGGGACATTTTACGAGAGTTTGCTCTGGTCGCCCCCAGACTGAACCTGTAGCCAAAAACACAAACGTGAAAAAAAAGACTGGTGAGGTTGGACCGGAGCACGTTGGGACTACATTTCGGGGGGGGGGGGGGGGAGGGAAGGGGGAGGTAACCTGCCCGCGGCGTTCACTTTTGCGCCCCCACCCCCCCCCCCCCCTCCTCTTCCTCTGGGCTGGCTCAAAATCCTGAGACTGGAAAAAAGCCGCGAGACTGAAAAGAAAAAAACAAGCGCCCGGAGACGCAAAGGAACGAAAGGCAGCCAAGCATTTTTAGCCCTAAAGACTCGACCTGTGGGGTTCGAGGAGAACCCGTCGATATTTTTGAAAACACGAATCCTGTGAAAAAAAAACAAAACAAAAAAAAAACGAGAGAAAAAAAAACAACAAAAATAGACAAACAAACAAACAAAAACGCTTGTTGTTTACAGTAAACTGCCACGTGGTGGGTTTGCTGCTGTTGCTGCTGCTGCTGGTGCCTGTGTGTTTTGATGCCAGTCTGTGCGGGCGAACCCTGCCTCCAGCGCCCGCCTGCCGTGCCCTGCCCTGCCCTGCCCTGCCTCTGCTCCTGCTGCTGCTGCTACCACTGTTTCCAGCCTCAACCCCCCCCCCACCTCCACCTCCACCTCCACCTCCACCTCCATCCCAGGCCCCACAGAGCTCGCCCACACTGTTCAAGGCTGACCTCCTCCCTCTATGGTTCTGTTCCATTTATATATCCCTCTCTCTCTGTTCCTCTTTACTTGGTCTTTGTTCTTTTTCTTTGTTCTTTCATTTTCTTTCAGCTAACTCGGAATCCAAACTTGCAGTGAGAGCCCTGCGAGTTCTGAAAAAGGTATAAAAGTGTTGAGTCATCGTACACCTGATCTGTCTTCTTCATCTGATCAAGGCGAATGTTCACCATCACATCATCTCTCAGTGCATTCTAAAGTATGGGTGTGTTTGTGTGTGTGTGTGTGTGTGTGTGTGTGTGTGTTTGAGGTAGAAAGCGTTGAGTGTTGACCAGCTTTTGTCTGGAGCATTAGAAACTCTCTAAGGCTCTGAAAAGAGCCTTTTACATGTGAGGTTTCCGCTCACACAGAATGACTGTCGTCGCCACTGATTGGTCGGTGTATTTGCTATGAACCAGTCACAGCTTTTGTTTTTGCATACGTTCATCATTTTACTGTGTGTAAATGAACTGAGCAAATGTTACACCCCTGGGCCAGAGGCAGTGGATGCTGTGTGTGGCTCCCTCCTGTTGCAAGAGGTATGATGACACAGAGAGAGAGAGAGAGAGAGAGAGAGAGAGAGTGAGAGAGAGAGTTAAGCTGAGCAGATCGATAGCTCTCTGATGTTCCTCGCTCTCCGGATCACTGGCGACATCCCGTGTAGAATTTTTCGAGTCATTTACGAAAGAAATCATTCTCATTGAATGTATTAGTTCTGGATGAGAAGGATAGGACTTGTTCATGAGTCTGTTCTGCCACAGGGCCTCCCCTAAGGAGGCGGCTAACCCTGCCATCACACCCCCCCCCCCCCCCCCCCCCCCCACTCCGATAATGAGATAAAGATAGATCCCGATAACACGACTAGCATTTGTAATGTTCGGAACAAGAGAAGGGGAATCTGAAATTCTGCCGCGTTGAATCCGCTCTCGTCTCCCTGAATCAGGAAAAGATGCTCCCAATCAGTTACCGCCGTCGACTCGTAATTGTGAAAACTGCCATGAATAACAAGCGAGCAATTTCCTACGCAAATCAAACCATCTTCCCCCATGTTTTGTTTTATTAAGTCGCTCCGTCGCTTGAATATCAATTTCCGCTGGCTTTCCCCCCCGCGTCCTCTGCGTTGGAAGATTAATGCTAAACGTGGATTTCTAACAAACCTGCCCCCTTTTTATTTAGAAACAACGGACCTCTGGAGACTAAAAGCAGGTTTCGTTAGCCAATGGGCAGAGCGTCTGCGTGGCACCACATAGCTGAAGGTTGGTGTCAGTGTTAGTTGCACGTGATGCTCGTGTGAGGCCTTGCATTGCCCTGTTTGCAGCAGCTGCCAGCTCTAATCCTGTTACTGGTTGTATGATTTTTTTTTTTTTTTTTCTTTGATCAGGTTGGTTTTTTTTTTTGTTGTTGTTTTTTTTTTTTTTTTGTACTCTTAACTTGAAGCTTTATTTTGCACTGGTCTTTTCTCTCTTATCTTAAACTTGAAAGTCTAGAACTGAGTGGAGACTCAAATTTGGCCTACCCAGGAGCAAGTGGCCTTCAGGTGTTTGTGTGTGTGGGTGGGTGGGTGGGTGGATGGATGGATGGATGGATGGATGGATGGATGGGTGGGAAATTTATGTGGGGAGGGGAGGGGGCATTTGTATTTTCTCTGTTTTTCTCTCTCTTTTTTTTTCAAAAAAACTTTTGTTTGTCAAAAATGCCTTGTGGAACATGTTAAAAGTTCATGTGTGCAATTAATTTATACTTTCGTCCAAGGAGTTCTTAAGATTATTTTCATTGTTCAGTAATTAAAGTAATCTATAATCTGTTCTTGTGATAAAAAAAATGTTTTATAAAAGCCAGTATTAACATCAGCTGTTTTTTTTTGGTGTGTGTTATATACAGCAAAATGTGATTGATTTTTTCTAACAGGTGCTTTTATGTGAGTGAATAATTGTGTGTTATACAAAATAATATACAAATACCACAAAAACATCAAAAATGTTTTCTTCAAAATGTACGCTTTATTCTCAACAAAAGTACAAAAACAAAAGGTCAGTATTTACAATACTCGAATGGCCTTCTTTTCTCACCCTCTTTGGTTTCACTGCTAACCTGATGGTTGAAAATGAATACATATGCAAGAGACATAATTTTGCCAATTAATGTTTCTTTCGTAATATCTAAACAAAATGCCCCTCAAAGAGACCATATAAAACTAACGAAACAAAACAAAACAAAAAAAATGACCTCAAACAGCATTCTTTTTTTTTTTTCCCCAACGTCTCAAGCAACACATGTAGCCATTCTGTATAGTATCTCCCAAATAGATGAAAGTCATACATTTTGAAGCTTAAAATTACAAAAAAGGGTCAAATTTCAATATGCCTACCTATAGTGACTAAGCTGGATCACAGCTAACCTTTTCACACTGTATAAATAGCCAAACACAAGCGGAACATTCAGATTTCACATATTTACAGGAATTCTCCACAGACTACCCAGAACAGACTGATGTTTCTAATCATAACTACTTTTTAACAAGTGTATGTTACACAAAAGTAAAGGACAAGAATCCCAGAGGAAGTGAAAAAAAAAAAAAACAACTTAAATTGAAACCCAGTTCTGCTTAAATGAGCTTGTAGCTTCTGAAGTCTGTAGTCTGTGCGACGTAAGAAAAAAAAAAAAGAGAAAGAAAGAAAACAAGAATGTTGCTGTCATGAATGAAGCAATGTGACGCCCCCCCCCCCCCCCCCCAAACAGTAAAAACAGTAGGGAAAATCTGGAGACATTCAAGAAGTTTCACATTAAATACATTGATCATTACCAAATGCACTACGCTGTCCCAATGCAAAATATGTGACTTAATACTCACTTAAGGCATAAGAAAGGGGATGGCAGTTTGTTTTCCATGATACACACACACACACACACACACACACACACACACGCACACACTCAATAGTCACGGGGTTTCTATCTCCAGGTGTTCTCTTAGGAGGGGATTCTCCTGATTCACACTGGGTTTTCCTCGGGTACAGGAAGAGAGCTGTAACCTGGGAATTGTGAGGGTCTAGCTAGCGTTACGAAATCTAACAGAAAGACTGATCACTCTCTACGTTGTCATTCACTTGTCATCTGAAGCCGCCAATCAAAATGAAACGTGTGCTTCTCATGTGCTTCGCATCTATAGCAGATTTTCATACACAATTCATACAGTAGGATTCCATGATGGATTTTTGAAAAGAACTACCTACAGAGGGACAATATGATGAAATTCAATAAAAAAAAAAATTTAAAAGCAAAAACAAACAAACAAGTGTTATTAAGGAGAACATTGGATTAACAGCAGTGAAAGTCATCCTTACAGGAACCAGTTGGTTTCTCAGCTAATATTCTTTGACCGACCAGTCTGAAATAATACAGTATTCTTGGTGTCAAGCAGAGAAAACATGCTTGCTGTGGCATATTTACACAGGCTTTAGAAAGTCTACAGTGAATTTACATCCTTTTTTGTTTTGTTTTTTTCGACTGAAGTTAAAACAAGGGTAAATGAGTTCCATCACTCCAGCAATGTGCATTGAAATGAGAACATTCGCCAGGGAACACAGAGTAAAAAAATAAAAACAAATTGCGGCCTTCAGTGCAGACTAACTATAAAACACAGCTGTTTTTTTTTTTCTTTCTTTCTTTTTTTTTTTTACCCATAGATAGTGGGAGATGTATACAGTATGTTTTTTTTTAGAAAACTATTCATCTGCGCCTCGGAGATGCTTTTTTCCTTTTTTTTTTAATACATGGTTTCCTACGGAGGACGCCCAGGCGCGGAGCGTCTCGTTACGTTTCGAAGATCATCAGTCCAAAGGTGTGAAGTTTTTTTTTTTTTTTGCACAGCGTGTTCAATGTGACAAGGCCTCTCTCGGCATCATCCCTGGGAAAAAAAAAAAAAAAAGTCAAAGGAAAATAAACTAATGTGCATTCCGATTTTAAAACAGTCACTGTCAACAGACTTCATAAAGAAACAGCTGTGTCCTGCCGAGAGCGAGATGACTCAGCTGGTTTACCGACTGCCGTAATCAAGGATTGTTTGATGGCAGGAGTGTTATCTCTACAGGCCAAAAGTGACGTTTGATATCTTGATTTCGGTATTACCTCCCTCGTGGGGAAAACCTGGGGTGACGACTCTTGTGAAACCCTTACCTTCTTCGCCCCTCCGTCTAGCGCGGCCCTCCCCCTCCCCGGTGGCTCTGCTCTACACTTCTGCTTTGTGATTATTCTCCTCCAACTTTTTGCTCTCCTCCGAAGTGCCGGCTTCCTTCTCTCCCGTCTTCCAGCTGCCTTGTCTGTGCGGGAAAGATATCTTCGTTAAACTCCTGCGTTTAGACCGTGTCAGAAAACGAGCTGCACGGTTGCAGGAGAGCGACACGTTCTACATCTCGTTTGTCACACTCTCCTTCATGTGCACCGGAGACAACGACAATGAGAAACAATAAAAAAAAAAAACCAAAGAAACAACAACAACACAAGGATCTAGGCATCAGCGCACTGATGAAAATTATAGGTGGCAAGTCCTTGTTGTACATTATCAAACACAGCATCTATCAACATCTTGCTTTGTCTTTTCCAATCTTGTTTTATCGTTAGTAATGCTAACCAGGTGCACGGAAGTAAAAAAAAAATACCTTGTTTTCTTCACGTAGAGCCAATAGATGATACCAACAAGAGCAGCTGCCACAATGAGCCCAATGATAACACCCACAATCAGCTTGGACTGGTCGCTGTCGTTGTTCTTATCTGTGCAAAAGCGAAATAACAGTGTGAACAATCACAACGCCAAGAAACTTTCAGCAGTAGACGAGGTTATCCACCGCTTTGGAATCACTCACAGAGAACCTGAGAACCTGAGCAAGTAAGGTTTTTTTGGGGGGGGGGTTTTTGGCCAAAATGAGAAGTGATGAATATGATGTTATTGACTAATGTAAATTAAGACGTATGATTTCTTTTGAAAGTAACGTTCCCTTTTTCATAAAAAAAAAAAAAAAAAAAAAGGATGACAGATTAGAGGGAAGATTAAAGAAGTTCAGAGATAAAAGTTTGTCTTGATGCCGGAATGCTTGACAACATCCCTCCGCAACTTCAATGTAGGCCTCCCACGCAGCCAAAGTTTTCAAAAATCACAGCGTGGCATTTCAAGTTTCACCGCGTCTTCTCCTCAACACCCAGGAAACTTCAAGTGCCCACACCACACATTCTCATCCTCTGAGAGATGTGCATTTTTCGGGATGATTTGTGAGAGTAAACCTCTTCCCCCAATATAATAAAAATACGGTAGAAAACAATCAAATCTTACCTTGGGATGGGTTTTGCTCTTCCTCAAATACTGAAATTAGACACGAAATGAAGTTAAGTTCCAGTGACAAGAAATAAATGTTTGTACTTATTTTTTCAGAGGCTAAATAAATAAATAAATCCGAAACAAAGCCGTGAGCCCACCACCAAGCTGTGGTACCGATGACTACAATTCAAATCAAACCTTAGTTCAAAGCTTAATAATCAGATTTGTAAAACGAGAAGTTGATGATCAGTTCTTAGTTATAAGGAAGTACACCAGCATGCAGAATAGACCCAGAGAAGGAGCAGGAGAAAGATAGAGTCAAGCACCCCGACACAGACAAACAGACCCAAACCAGACCTAAAGGCAAGTAGCAGAAAAAAAAACGTCCACTTGTGCACTGTGGACGATGCAATTTAGACACACCTCCAAATAATCACACTCGAGTTTTTTTTTTTTTTTTCAGTCTTAAGGATTTCGTTTGGTTAACGGGTTAAGATTTATCGAAACAAACCCCCCAAAATTGTGTGCGAGCACAGCAGTGTTTAGCGTGAGCATTCTGTTAGACACCTTAAGGAACCGAGGGGGGGGGGTATTTTTGTGGAGTGTACGGCGTGTTTGAAAGGAAGGAATGAGAGGTGGAGAGTAGTTCAGCAGGAAGAGATGGTTAATGTTGGAGCAGATCCAGGCCACTTGACGGAGCTCTAGTCTGTACTTACATGGTAACAGGTGGATGGCCATTGAGTCCTCACCCAGTTTGTTGCTCACTTGGCAGTGGACGGTCATGTTTTTATTGGGCACCACCAAGAGTTTATAGGTGGCCTTTCCGTTAGAGTAGCTGCTCTCCCCCTGGGCAAAAAAAAAAAAAGAAAGTAACAAAAATGAGAAAAACCAAATTATATTACATTACTATTACAACAGTATGTGTTATCACCTGCATGTATTATGTTTGCCCCGTCCTCAAACTGCTGACTCTCCTATCTGAGCATTCTACTGCATTTTATGAAAGATCGCAGTTAACAGAGACATAGTTCACATGAGGCCGTTTGTTCCCAGAAGTTACAGTAAACTGATTTGCGAGAGGGCTGCTTATTTCCAACTGTAGGCAGTAATGAAACCGCTGAGGATTGCAGAGTGATGTTGAAAGACAGGACAGTGGTTCCTAAGCAACCCCGAATCAGTAGCAGTTCGTTTCAACTGGGTTGTGCTGCTAAGTGTGATGAGCTAAATCGGCACAGTGCAACTCAGGATACACACACCAGGGGGAAGTACAGATCTGCCTCCCTACTGCGCTCTTTAAAAGCTAAGCGAAACGCTGAAGGGAAACGGGCCTTAGGCACAAACGGATGCAAGGTCAGCCTTAAGAATGCTAATAATCACCCATTCACTAAAACACACATCACTCAGTACTCTACGATGCGTAAAACCACTCTCATTACAACACTATTAGACTAACAAACCCTGAGTGTCTGCTGTCTGGGACCAGTCTTAACTTTGGGAACACAGAATTTCATTTCAAAACCTCTGTTGTGACAGTGAGTACTATTTTTGTAAGATTTTCACAGTATTTAAGTATAGGGAAGGCATCTGATGGAAATAACTATCAACACGTCATTGAATTGTGCGAGTGTCAGCATATAATTACAACAAACACAATGCAGTAACACATTCAACATAACCCCAGGCTGCAAATCCAGACTTGTATCTCGGATAGCAAATACGGCTAAGTGCTCTCTGTGGAGGGTTGTTGTCTACAGAAAGGCAGCATTTATGTGGGTTTAGAAAGGGGACGGACTTGAAACACTACAGCAATACTAAATTATCTCATCTTGCATGATTGTACAACAACAACAAAAAAAGCCTTTTTTTACGCCTGCTTGATTTGTTGTTTTTTTGTGCTTTTTTCTCCAGCAGGTTTCCAGACTGGTTGGAAGCTCTTGAGGAGGGAAAGGCAAAACTTTGATGGTGTGTCAGCTTGATGGCAAATGACATAGTGACAGGTGAGCTGGTGTAGAACATGGCACATCTCCAAACATTCATCATTCTGCTCGACAACAAAGCTAAGCCCTCCCCTTAGCGCCCCCCCCCCCTCCCCTCTCCCCCCTCCCCCACCACAAAATTACATCTCCACTGCCGCATTGCTCTAAACAGACACTCAATCACACGCACAATAAAAGAACAGCATACTTAGAGACGAACACACACGCTCGTACGATGACTTGCAGTGTTATCTAACGTTCACAGAAAAAAACACAAGTTGATCCATTAAGACTCAAAGATGTACATACCAGTACAGACAAAAAAACAGATAAACAAGTGCTGTACACATATCCCAGCCCCTGTACTCTCATTTATAAGAATCTGCTATCATGTCTGCTGTCAGGGTGTTTGTGAGGACAATCCGAAGGAGAAACATGTCTCCTCTCGTTCGCAATGACAAGCGTTTGGAAAGAATTTTGGAGCAGCAGATGTGTCATGAGAAATGAAAAAAAGAAGAAAAAAAAAAAACACAAGACAGGGGAGATAAACCAGCTAATGAGTAAAACTTCGGAAACAGCGTGAGCTACCTGCAAAAATCTTTGCCCCTGTTGAATAAAGCAGACAGGTTTTCACATAGACAAAGGCTTGCCTTGTCTCTCCATGCCAGAGGGAACAAGTTTACAACCACAACTCTGAGCTGCTTGTCACTCAGAATTGCCAGCAGGAATAACGACAGAGCAAATCACTCAGGAGTCTTTCAAAGTTCAGTGAGCCTCCAGTTACAAAACTCATGGATCAATTTTAAACAGTTTCTTTCGAAAACAGACTTACAGGAACAAAAAAAACAAAACAAAACAAGCGACTGTTAGCAAAGACTTGCTAACGCGCTCATACGCTCTTCATACTTGGATTCAAGAGTTGTTTCATTCGTGAAAGCTGCGTGAAGCCCCGGTGGTGAGTTTGCTCTCTGTCGCTGGTCCTCGTCAGCCCTTTAAGTGCTTAGTTTTGGTGAGAGACGATGAGTGACTTACAGCAGTGCCGTTAACGCTCCACTGGACGTCCGGCTGTGGCGATCCCATTGCCTCACAGGTCAGGACCTTGTGTTGGCCATCTGCGCTAATTTCTTTGCTGAGCTTTGTGATCACAGGAACACCTGATAAAGATAAAACCCAAATTTCCATGATTCAGTTACAAAAAAAAAAAAAAAAAAAAAGCAATCCACACACAACGATGCCTTTCATCAAATTACAAGATGTGGTTTTGCAGTGCTGCAAATTTACATCTTTGGTTTGTTTTGGGCTCCAAACAGGTGGATATCCACCAGTTAAAGAGAAATTGAGTTTCCTACCTTCTACGACAAGATGGAAGGACCCGCTACGTTTCAATCCTGCTACAGACACCTCACACACGTAGAGGCCAGCGTCAGCGTACGTCAGCTTGTCAAACACAGGTGGCTCCGATAGCTTGCCATTGTCCTGGAGGAGACAGCTTTTTTTTGTTAGCTTGCAGTGACCTTAAAGTACTGAATTTCCATTTCAAGGTCACTTACGACACTGGAAGGACGGAATGCTAAGAGTGAAAAAGAAAAGAAAACAAAACAAAAAAAACCCCTTCAGAACGAATCCTCTTACCTTGGTCCATATCACCTTGGCATCGCCAGAGGCATTCTTTTCCATCACCACCTCCAGGGTGTCTCCAGCGTTCTTCAGCACCCTCCCCGAGGGACTGAGGCGGAAGTCCAGGTCTGTGAAGATGGAAGGTGAGGCAAGAGTGGATAGTTAAAAGAATACTGCTATCAGCACACTGCAGGCATCTTCCACACATACATTTATCCAGCTTATCAATGGCAGGAGAAACCTTGCTGCTCACCAGAGCACGCCCCCCCCCCCCCCCCCAAACCACCCCACCCCCCCACCACCCCACCCCCACCCCCCCACAGTACACTACAATCCATTTCAAGCAGCTTCCCCCCAGATATCACTTACCAACCCCCAAACAAGCCATAGCCACTCCCCATAAAATCATTGTCTCAAGCTCCCCGCACACTCAATTTAGATGTTCGTATTCAGAGTAAGACACTGGGACGCAGTAGCATGAAATACATTTGACATGTTATTCTGGGCATCTCTATAATTTGCAGCCTTGGCTTTTAGGAGACTGTTTGAACTAAACAGGCCAAAGCGTACACCTCAGAGAGGGAGTAATTAAATGAGAGCAGAATGTAAGCTTATCAGGCCTCACATAGGACTCCACTCTGCCATGGTCTGTCTGGTCAAAGCATGTCAGAAATTCTTAATTAGTTTCCCAACCGCCCAGCCCCCCCCACACCCCCCACCCCACCCCATTTCCACCTCCTCTTAATCCTCTTGAAGATAAATTTGATTACTCCTCTTTTCTCTCGTGGTGGAGATTGTAACATAAAGGAAACTGTGAAATAGTAGAAAAGTTTCAAGGATCTCGACTCTGCGCCTGTTCGTTCGTAAAATGGAAATGCTGTATGCGTAGATGGACGCTATACGCAGTGAAGAGGAAATACCAAGCGGGCACTCACAATTCACAACAATGTTCTGGCCGCCCTCCATTTTGTCATTATCCATCAGAGAGCACTTGTACTCGCCGCTGTCTGCCCGTGTGACCCCAGTCAGAGTGTAGCTGTCCGAGCCAGTCACGGGGACTTTGGTGCCCTAGTGGGAGAGAGAGATAGAGAGAATGACAGATTAAGAGGGACAGAAAGTGAGAGAAAGCATGAGAGAGAGAGAGAGAGAGAGAGAGAGAGAAAGAGAAAGAGACGGGGGGGTGGAAAGAAAGAGGAAAGGGCAGGAATGGTTTGAGGCAGCCTGAAGACAGGTGCTGGAGGGAGAGAGAGAGAGAGAGCACGCAGGATTCAGGAGAGCAGAAAGAGCTAACCCTGCTGGTTGTCTGGCTCAGTCGAAGCTGTCGACATATGACAGAGCCCACTTGCCTTGATGTTGAAGTTGAAGTTGGTGGGAGGAGGGTTGCCGTCCGCCTGACATTTCAGTGTCACGTTATCTCCTTCCTTAATGGGACCCTGTGTGAGAACCTGCAGCTTCACCTCCTCAGTCGGATCTGAGAGACAAAGATGGGTAGAGAAAAAGGGGAAGACAGACAGAGAGAGAGAGAGAGAGAGAGAAAAAATTAGAAAGGTAGAGAGAGAGTAAAAGGTAAATAGACAGAGAGAAGAAGGTAAAAAGAATAAAACAAGACAAAGAGAAAAGGACAATATGATGGGATATCAGGGAAGAGATAATAAGGAAGAGAGCAAGAGAGAGAGAGAGAAAGAGAGAGAGAGAGAGAGAGAGCGAGAGACTGACTGAGTTAGAAGCAGGTTGATTGCTGTAAGTGTTTCGCATATGCTGCGACTGGGGAAGGGTGTCTCGGTTGTGTTGCTATCGCTCGCTCAGACCCCCTGAGGGCCAGCCGCCTTCATTTTTCGAGCCATTTGCCGTGGCACGTCTTTGCCTCGCATGCAGCGGTAGAGCGTCTCATATTGCTTCTGCACCCCGAGGCGCAGGACAAATCTGCTCTCAGCACTCAATGAGTGCCGCTCCAGACAGACCCAATTATGGGTGTTGTGTCCGACAAGTCTCCGTATAATAAATAAAGAAATAAATAACTCAAAATGATGAGTTCCATCTCAGGGCAAATGAAGTTATTAATGAACTCGAGTAACCTCGAGTTACCTGGATTAGCCGCGCGGAAACAAAGCCACGCCTCTCTTTCGAGTATAAACCCACCGTTTCAAGAAAAAAAACAAAACAACCCAAAGCTGGGACATTATTAGTCAAATCGCATGAGACGGACGAGAGAAGAAAAACAAGGTGGATGTCTTCAACGTTGAGGAAACAAAACGACCATTCGTCTGCTTGTCAAAGCGCGAGCGAAGTTAGTGTGCGAGCACTAAATCAATATGACATGGCTCTCCAATCTGCATGAGGTCATTAGGGCAGGGAGGTCAGCCGGCCCTGCAGGGGGTGCTGTTGTCTACTCACAGTGAATGCTGAAGCTCTCTGGAGCCGAGTCTTGGTTTCCCAGACTGTGGTGAGCACTGCAGGAGAATTCGGAGCCAACGTCATCCTTTTCTGCAGTGTATTGCAGCTTTGAGGAAGTGGAGGACAGCTTTGTGCTCGGGTCCTTTGTTACCGTTGGGGTGATTATGATCTCTGTGGGACGAACACACAGTTTATCAGCGCGCGCGCGCGCACACACACACACACACACACACACACACACACACACAAGAAAACATAAACACACACATGAAAATACTCAGCTCAGTACTGAACTGAGCTGAAACGCTCTCTTCATGACATTTCTATTCCCACAATTCTGTCATTTTCTCATAAAATTCTGTGAAGCTATTAGCTCTACCTTGTAAGCTTTAAAGTGGTCAGGTTTTCGGGAAGTCTAGACTTGTTATTATTCATTCATTTCTTCCTCTGTTATTAATTCATGTCTTCCCCTAATGGTGCTTCGAGTTTATTACTGTTAGCATGGAGACTGTCGCTACGTGCTGACTAGGGGGCACTGTTGACATTGTCTAAGTAACTTCTAAGTGTTTACTTTAGGCAGGAAACCACTGAACTTTAATGTAAAGCCTTGCATAATATTATCTAATCTTTTGAAGATCTACTTGCAACAGCTTGTGTTTCTGTTGATTTCCCTTTCAATTCTTTTTCATTTTTAAAGCTGGTGGTCTCATTGCAATTATCTGCTATAGGAATAAATGTAGCAGATAAAATACATGATATAAATGTTAATGTAGGGCAACACACACACACACACACACACACATACACACACACACACAAAACTTACTTGTGCCATCTCCTACCAAGGGCTTCCCATTCTTCAGCCATATGATGTCAGCAGGCGGGTTGGCATCTAAGGCCTCACACACACCCAGCTAAAAATAGCCACATCAAAGTATTATAAACAAGGCATGACCGAAACACGAAAGCAAAACTGTTCCTGACTGCTCCCACAGATAGTCATCTCAACAGCATAACTTTCAGTTTAGCCCGGAAATACAGTATCAATATGTCACGACTGAAACTTTAGGAGTGATATTATTTTATGGTCTAAGTCTAAGGAGGGAGAAGAAAATTCCATTTGAAGTTTCCGGATCCTTGCCCGACGTGTCACTTCCTCGCAGTCACATTTGTATAAAAGATAAACACGTGGGCTGGCATTCTAGGTACTTTCTACTGCTTCTGCTTTTGCTGGCATCCTCCAGGGGGCCGCTGCATGTACTTTTAACAAGAGGTTTTTTTGGGGTTTTTTTTTTTTTCCCCTTTCTGTCTGTCCCTAAAAATGAATGTGCAGGGGAATTACCCCCGGCAGAGTGAGATCATCTCAATGCTGTATTAGTTGTAACAAAGCGCTGAAGGCATATGTGAATGCAGATCTGCCGCTGAAGGAAAGTCCTGTGAATATCAGAGAGAAAACCCGGGGAAGAAAAAAAAAAATGTCGCTCTCTTCTTATGAGTGATACGAGAATGTTTCCGGGAAAGACAGGCGAGCGCCAGTCCGGAGGAGTCGTCGTACTGGAACGCTCTCAGACACCGGTGACGCCACCGACCACCGCTGCCGCCGTGGCTTTTTTTTACATTTTACCTACACCCTCCTCTTCTCCTCTTTTCCACACTCCACACACACACACACAAAAAATGAAGGTGCAAAAACTCCATTACAGGAATGGCTAGAGAACCATTAATAAAGATGTGACAGGATTAGGAATAGGTGTGCTCTGTGTACTGCTAGGGGGGCTGCTACCAGGATAGAGGGCTCATAAAGAGAGAGAGAGAGAAAGAGAGATAGAGAGAGAGAGAGAGAGAGAGAGAGAGAGAGAGGGGGGGGGGAGAAGGGAGGGAGAGGGAGTAACAGCAGCCAGACAGAGGAGACGGTACTGGATGATGCATGAGTCCAGGCTGGAGGCTTGGCAGAAGAAAGCTAAGCTCTTGAGAGCGAGGGGGGGGGTGCACGGGGCGGGGGGCACTGGGAGAAATAAAGAGAAGGGTTGCCCAGCGTATTGCCACGTTCAGATAATGGACAGGGCCCTCCTGAAGAATAAAGCTATAATACATCACAGAGCACTTCCCTTCAACACACACACACACACATATCCACACAACATCAAGTTCTGGAAGCTCTCAGGTCAACTGTGACTGCAAACTGTCCACAGTCACTGACTTTCACTCTCCTGTCCCTCTCTCCCTCCCTCTTGCTCTCTCTCTTTTTTCTCACTTTCTCTTTTTTTCACTCACTCTCTCTGCCCCTCTTTCCATTACTCCCACTAACACTAGATCAAGCCCTGACCTTTCACTAAAGATGAATGTGTTGTTTTTTTTGTTTTTTTTTCTGGGTTAAAGTGACTAACACCTCAAAGCTCGCACTTAGTGACGCTCTCCTTAGCCGCAGCATGCTAGAGCAAGCCAGCACTTTGAACATGACAGACCCCAGCAGGAGGTTGCCTCAAAAACACGCACACACACACACACACACACACACACACACCCAGTTCTCAGACCCCCTGTGCTGCTTTACCCCACCCACTCAATATACCACCAACATCTGAGCAGCTATAAAAGAGCAAAGGAACTGTACAGCCAGCTGCTGTTAGAAGACAGGGCTTTAAAAAAAAAAAAAACTAAAAAAAAAAAACCAAGTCCAGTGATCCTTACAAATCAGAGTTGGGTTCCATATAGTGAACACATGTAAGTGGTTAGAGGCTCATAACTCGAAAAGCGTTTATATTATGTTGACGTTTTTTTGTTTTTTTTTTCCCCCTTCTCTTCTTTGAACTGTCCTGTACTAAAAGACCTGAGGTAAAACATTCCTCTCTAGTATTTAAAAGCGTGGGTTAAAGGGCTGCTGGATTGGCCTGGAGGAATGGTATTTGAGGAAGCGTCTCTACTCACTTGATGCAAGATCGCTCTGCTCATGCTGTCCCTGATCCATATAATAGTTTATTATTACTGTTCCCCTACGTGCTCTGACAAAAGCCGGGGGGGTGTTTTATAATGTTTAGACTGCAAGCCAAGCGGGAAAAAAAAAACAACCAAAAAAAAAAAAAAGTGCCAAACATCTGAGTCATATTATCAGCGCATCGCGACTGGTTCACTGAGTTTAATTATTGTTGAGCTTAGCCTAGCCCTTTGTTCTTAAAACACAAAGTCTTATGAAAATCACTCACCGTTGTCAGCTTGCCATTCTCCAGTTCTTTCACCTTATCTTTGATCTGAGGTGGGGCTGGTTTCTCTGCAATGACAGACCACGTTGACAGTCAGTCTCACAGATAGGCAGCGTGCAAACCTCTTTAAAATGAACTCGAGATATTCTTAAGTCAGATTCGTCATTCGGCTCGATAAAACGTAGATTTAAAAAACGTCCCACCACGCAGACTCTCGCCTTAAGTCTGCTCTCTTGTATAATTAAAGAACACGTGGCGGTTACTCTGAGTTTCATCACGATGATCCCGAAATTCTTTAAAAGGCTTTCATTTGAAGCTGCCTACGCTCTCTCTTTCGGACCTTCCGCTCGCTTTCCCACCTGTCTAAGCGGTTATCTGGGTCTTTGTGAGAACCTGTGAGAGATTGTCCTCCTACACCTTTGCTAAAGGACGCTTGACAAGCACTTACTGAGAACTTGGACTTCCACCGGATATTCCTTTAGGTTGGCCATGGACACCACCATGCAGGTGAACGTTCGCTCGTCTGCCATCGTGCCTTTGGTGATGAGGAGGCTGGAGTTGGCTGCGATGCTGACCCTGCTCTGATAGCCGTCATTGGCTGAAACTGTCGCTTCGTCCTTATGCGCCTGTTTGACCAAGAGATCCCCGGGGGTCCCGTCGTCCTTTTCCTGCGGAAAACAATACGGCCTGTAACGTTACCCAGCGCGTTGACCCGCGGACTCCTGATATCAACCTCTGATTCCAAAAAAAAAAAAAGCTTTAGTTGCTAAAGTAGTTCATGCCGGCTGAGATGAGAACTCTGCTCAGTTTAGCTTCTGCCAATTTGGGTGACAGTTGTTCCGCGCACTTTGCAGCTTAGGAGCTGTTAAAACACCCCGGCGCACTTTGTAAGTGATTATGACAGCGTCTGTCTCTCTGAAGCAGTCTTCGGGGGAAGAGCCAGCAACAGAGAGAGACTTGGATGACACAGTGAGACAGAAAAGCGATTTACTCACATATTTCCACTTAGTGAAGAGGAGGCCTTCTGGATTGTTGTCTCCATTGTTGCATGGCACCATAATTGTCTCTCCATAAAGAGCTTTAACAATCTCTACGCTGTGTCCTGAAATACAGAAGGATAAAAAAAAACAGGAAAAGACAGCTTAGTGAATCTGAATCCAATGACTTCTTGTAACTCACACAGCAAAAACACAGTGCTTCTAAAATATCGGCAATCCTATATAAAATGTCGGCTGTCATATTTTGTGGCTAATGCCATGATTATGCCATGATTCCTGTGCACCTGTGTGCACGTTTTTTTTTTGAAGATATATACCCTAAAACATGCACAAACCCAAAATATTGTCAAATTAATGCAACTCTACAAGGACGCACGATGCATAGCACGGAACTGCAACATTTCCCTTTGGTAAATTTTAAAAGCTGAGGAAAACTGACATTTTAAATTTAAATGAACCATTTCGAGGAATCAAAGACGCAAAAAACGTATTTTGCTGGAACCCCTGCTGATAATTGTGCCTTGAAAAACCGCGAAGAGCAAAGGAAAAAAAAAAAAAAAAGAAGAAGAGTGCTTCTTCAGAGAAAAGTTAAGAGTATTACCGGGGCTAATGTTTCTCATAGAGAAATATCTCTTCTAAATGGGTGATAGTGAAATAGGGCAGACCAGGGATGAGTCTAACAGAGAGAATGGTGTCACGCTGCGTGCCAACCCCGCCTCTCTTCCAAGGAAATGGTTAGAACCCTATGGAGCAGTTGCCATAGCGATGAGGCCTGACAAGCGGTGGCACGGCGGTTTGGAGCAGATGAATGAGGCGGGTCAGGAGAGCAGGGCACGGAGGGTCTTCACGGTCCAATCGCTTCCATAGAATTTTTCTGTGTTTAAGCTCTCGGTCGAAGAGGTACAACAATTCGAGTTCAGATTCTGGTCATACCAAAGCGGTGAGCTGTAGGCAAAAACACTTGCCACGAACACACGAACCCTTGGGGGCACCCACACTAAAATAAGCTCTGGGGCGGCTTTACACAAAGCTTTTCATTTTGATCTCAATCTCTGCTTTCTTGGTCTTCTCTACTGGAGTCCATGGGATTGCTGATAAGGAAAACAAACGCATTGTTTTTCCCTAGAATACAGCACATGAAGAGACACATGCAATGTCAATTAAACTCAAAATAAATGCAGATCTGCTGATGAAATCAGGATCAAGAAACAACTGATAAGTGCTTGAATGATTCACTTAACAATGACAGAAAACACTGGCTTTCCTCAGTAGTTGTTGTGGTGGGGTTTGTGTGTGTGTGTGTGTGTGTGTGTGTGTGTGTTAGTGGCAAGCTCACATGAGTGACATTAATAAATAAATGAATAAGATAAACTATAAGTGGATTATTTAAAAGTCATTTTCTCAAACGCTATCTCCAATCAGACGCGAATCCATCGAGAGCGATTCTGCGAGGAAATATTTTGAGTGGAAAAATCTGACAAGCTAAAATATTTCTGAATCAAAAAAAAAAAAAAAAAAGGGCTGAGAGATCAATGCGCAGGGTTAAACTGCAGAACCAGAAAAACTGGACTCAAGGCCATCGCAGGCTGCCTGCTGTCCAGGTGCAAGCTGCCTTTGTGTACACAGCCATGATTGTGTCTGCAGACCCTGTGTTTGAATAAGAGACTGACTCTGAGGGTAAACAGAGCAGTGGCTCCTCTAATGCCTCGTACCTTTATAGGTGAAGGCTACCATGACAACAGGTAATCACCCGGAAGGAGGGATTTTTCTCTTTAGTGAGGGTGAGGGGGAAAAAAAAGGGAAAAGGCACAGCGGGAGTGTTGACTCCTTTTTTTTTTTTTCTAGAAAGGTTCTTTTCAAAGGCGGTTTAAAACAAATAAACTTCTCCGTTGGGACTGTTTTAGGAAATACGGCGACTTAGAATGACCAAAGTACTGCTTTTGGATTCTCAGAATAACAGCTTACTGACTAACTTAAGTCAGTACAAGTCAGCCAACTCGTGAACATCCACCAACCACCGACCATCAACAACATGAGGCCAACAAACAGAGCCACATTAAACTCATTAATGACTTTTCATATGATAATCCTCTGCTCTCGCTACGGCGGATGAAAAATCTTCATACAAACGAATCTTTTCTGAACACGTGTTAATGATTAAGACCACGGTAAAAAGTTACATTTCACAAACATTAGACAAGACAGTGAGACCACATAAAAGGTAGTAGTTTTTCAGAGCTTAAGTCACAGTCGCGTTGTTTCAAATGCACAGCTGAATGATTTTAGGATATGGCTTTCATTGAGAACCAACTGCTGGGAGCTGTGGACAGGCCTGCATAGCTGAAAGGTTGGCTGTGTCAGAAGTGAGCTCAGACACCTCCAGCGTGACCAATCAGAATCCCTTTTGAATTTGAAAAATGCTTGTCAAGTAGTTACCGCCCTTTTCAAACAACCTCCCAGCTACCAGCTACCACTTCGATTCCCTGCTGAGGGAAGCATGTTTGCAGTGTGTTATGAAGGAACTTCCGCCTTATTTTACAATACACAACACACACACACACACACACAAATGCATAGCGACCTGGAGGAGGCATCAACAACATAATCATTATATAATAAATACTCCTTCCCCAGCATTAGAGCCTGTCTACGCCTTCTAAGTGACCCTTGGTACTGTATTGAACAGACTAAGCTCAATAAAATAACCAGACTCGGAATAACCAAGCCTTAGTGTTTGAAACTGACTGATTCAGATGTTGGGGGGGGGGGGGAAAAGAAGTCTATAACGCTGCTATTACAGAATGTTCTAGCGCACCTCTGCGGACAAAACAACTGTTCCGTAAGCCGCAGATTTCAGTGCTATTTCTATTATGAGACCAAGTAATAATTGGAAAAAAAAAATCTTGCAACCTTTTTGTTTGCTGGACATGTGGTGAGAACTAGTGCCTCAAAAGATGAAGAAAAAAAAAATCCACTAAGCCAATATGCTATTCATAGAGACAAAACCATGGTCAGTAATGAGAACTGGGTTGACAGAGGGATGCTGGGAGAAGATGATTCATAATCTTGAAACTATTTCCCACTTGCCACTCAGCTTTCTAATAATGCTAATAGTCTCGCTGAATTCATACTGTCCTCAGGGTCAAATTATTCTCAGAGAAAGAAAAAAAATCTTTTCGCAATACCCTTCAACGTAGCATTGAGGAAACAACATGGGTTTTTTTTTCTCTCTCTCTCTCTCTCTCTTTTTCTGTCAGCAGTTGGAGGTTCGGGTGTACACTGGTCAGAGTCCCGCTCTCGCGATCATATTCAGACACTAAGGCTTGTACAGCTCAACAGTTTTGCTTTCAATCAGCGTTTTTGCTCTTACATCTGCAGTTACTGACTTCGTTCTTGTTTGTATCGTTGTCCGCTATGTGTACTCTCAGAAATCCAAGGCAGCCCTTTCAGATCAGACTATTGGTATGAGAAGGAAGTGTTACAAAGTGTTTGAGATATTTCATCTTATTTTCACACTGCAGCAGAGGAGGTAAAGAGGGCAAAGAAGCAAATTCCTTTTCTTTCAAATGAGAGCACACTCAAAGACACAGAAACAGACAGAAAGAGAGAGAGAGAGAGACAGAGAGATGGAGAGAGGAAGAGAGAATCCATGATGCGTTGGCACTGGGGAAATCAATGCACCCCCATTCGATTCCAAAGCCTTGTGAGTCATCAGAAGCCAACCACCATGCCGTTGATCCAGCCCAAACTTATTACCAGCTAAAAACGGCAGTCAAGTGGCACATCGTGTTCCTATCTTTACGCCTTGTTTTGTCTTCCTTCCCCGTTCAAAAAGAAAAGAAAAAAAAAAGAGAGATGAAAAAGATAACTGTAATTTATGGGGCAATTCCCCTGAATTCCCCCTCTGCTAATTTACCGCCAGTGGTGATGACAGCCTCCATTGCCTTGGTGCTGGGTCTGAAAACAGTTAGTGATTGATCTCTTGAACTCCCGTACACCTGTCTGTATATCCATTTTCACAGCCCTGATGGCTTTTCTAAAAAAAAAATAAAAATCTTTTGACGGTATTCAGAGCGGAACATTTTCAACAGTTTCTAATCTACGAATGACCCAACACACACAAAAAAGGAACCATTGTCAGGGTTCCTTACCAGTTTCAGACTTTACAAGGATCTTAATAACATGCACCTTAAATCAATTAGGCTAAATTAGTATGGCTTGGAGTTCCATTAGTGGTGCATTTCCTAAGAAACATTGCTGGATGCTAAAAAGAAAAAAAAAAGGCACAGAAGGGGCTTTGTAGATCAAAACATAAGTTTCCTCTGTGTTATGATAGGCTGGCTACCCCCATGTGGGTGGCATATGGTATGTTGTGATATAAGAAAAAATCTCCCACTGTCTAAGATATGCTTGTTGCAAGGTGGGTTTTTTATTTCTGGAGGGAGCAAAGACCTCACACGCTCAGAAACCGTGGAGGAGGACCAAGGGAGGCGAAAAGGAGATGCACACGCACGCAGACTGCACAGTACTTCAAAAAAAAAACAACAACCAAAAAACAAGAAGCTCGCCGGCGAGTTCAAAAGGATAAAGAGCAAAATCCTGCAGGATCTCACAATCCTGAACCGCCTCTATCAAATATGAGCTCTTGTTCAATGCAGGGCAGAACTACGCATGACCTTGTATGGAAGAACTCAGCAGGGCGCTAGCTGAGACAGCTGTAAAGGCCTGGTCCAACGTAGCATCAATAAAGTGATAATGGCCACTTTTACTGAAATTAGCCAACGCAATAATGTTCACCTGCTTGACATGAACGGGGTGCTCGTCTAAAAATAAAAAAACTGTAATTTTTTTTTTTTTAAAGGGATAATTGAATACAACTTGGCATTGAGTACTGTTGCGGGGTGAACAAACAGATGGTAATTAGCATCAGTGTGATACAGGGGTCACATTAAGAGCAAGTGGAAACACATTACAATGCTCAGCGAGGGAGGATTTTAACTTAATAATCAGTGTGTTGTTATGAAATCATTGCTGAGATGCACTTGACTTAAAAAAACAAAAAACAACAGAATACTTGACCAGTAGCAAACATCATTCATAAAGTCTAGATGAAGAGTCATTCATCATTTTCAGGCGAACTAATGCTCGTTATTAATCATATCTATATGAATGATGGCTTCACACGGTTGTGGATGGTTCCCAGCAGAACAGAGAGAATAAGACAATTTATTTTCGATTTAAAAAAAAGAAAGAAAGAAAGAAAGACTGGCAAGTCCAAAATCCACAGAGCAGCAGTAAATCTCAGTTAAACAACCCGACTTTGTATCTGATCTTTTCAACTTTACCTAATCCTTTATTTTATCCTTGAATTTTTAAACATGTACAAGCAGTTGGATATGACTCCCTGAGGGAGCAGGGTTAAAAGACTAAAGCACAGAGAACAAAAGTGAACTTGGCCCTCCCTCCAGAGACCAGTGCTATCCAATATCAGCATTTTCAAATACACACTTGTACATCTGTAATATCCAACACTCTTTCTTAAACAGGATACCCTGTAAACTTGTGTGAGAGGTGCTGGGGGTCAACCATATCGAGTTCCCCTTCACTTAACGGCTCGTTGCCCACTTAAAGAAGAAGAAAAAAAACCAGAGTCCATATGCACATCAATTCAAAAAATCAATAGATATTTATGCAGATATCAGTATTGGCAGACTGGCTGCTTGCTGCTCGTGTCTATGCCTGGATAACGAGGGATAAGTCCGATAGACCTGCAAGCCCTTGTAACTCACAGTGATGCAGTGGCGAAAAGATCAATTATTTGAAAGTCAAAGTGCTACGTGTGGGCCGATTCGAACCTTAATCTATCAGTTAGAGTAAGAAATTGTGTAAATTAACAAATAATAATGATAATAATAAAAAAAAATACAACTTTTTGTGTTTCCAGATGGAAAAGCTTTTCTCTGCCTGTTCTTCTTCTTTATTTCCACGCAATTTCAGCAAAGCTGGCTATTACTCTATCTTTCACATGGCATTAGGCGAGCTGCTTTTCGGATCTGTCAGCGAAGCTCTCTGTTGGATTTGGTCATGCATGGGGCAGCTGGTTTAGCAGGATGTGTCACGGAAGCGTGAGCATTACCCAAGCATGGATGTAATCATCCAGCTGATGGGCAAGCGCAATTACAGTGCTGTGCAAACGCGCTGTCAAAAGGGCTTTTGTTTGCCGTAACCCGTGGCTTCCTTGACCGCCTTTCTTTCTATGCGTTTATTTCGCCAGATGTACTTCAAAGAAAGTAAAAAAAATATATAAATAAATAAATAAGTACAACAATATGTTTATGAGTGCCTTGTTGCAGAGTGTTGAACTAAAACACTCGATTCTACAGAGGATTAATATGATGGTCCAAAAAAGGTAAGAGTGAAAGGTCATTTTTAACAACCCTAAGTCAATCTATCCATTTATTCATTCATTAAGAGGGGTTCTTCATAATTGGCAAACACTAATTAGGCGAAATGTTTAATTTACGAAAATATCTTCCCAACCCTCTACGAGTGACTCTGTAAGAGACCGCATAAATAAAACATGGGGTGTAATAAGCTGCCACTACGATTTTAAATCATTAGGTAACAAACCGTCTAGGATCCCATCTAGCTAGATTTTGCTCATAGGGAATTGTTGACATTTACTTTCATTTACTGAGAGTGACTGTTTGGAATATGGAGCACATCACCATTTCACCCAGAGTCTCACGCAGCAGAGAAAGACGTGTGTTTATTTTGATCCAGTACATTCAACGGCTCATTGGTAACTTTACCTGGTCGCCGAGTTGGGCTTTTGAGTGCTCTACACAAAAGACAGTGATTTTGACAGATACAGTTAAATATGGTTACGTACGGTCGAGTAGACACATCTAACAAGTGAAAGTAATTTCCACTGACAACGGTCCATTATCACATCTTTTCAGGTTTAACTGAAGCAAATATGAGAAGTTAAACACATTATTGTTTTCAGAACATTCAAAAACCTGATCCTCTTGATAAGACGATAGCGGCGAGATGCGGCAGAGAGATTCCACCTCAAACGACAGTTCTGTTACAACTGGCATATCACGTGACCAGCCAGGCCATAGCAAAACTGAAGCTGATGTTTCAAATCCATTAAATAATGATGAGAGGTGTGGGGAAAATTACATTGAATGGAGTGACAAAGACCTTCTCAGCACGTGGTAGAAATCTAATGGGTTTATCAAGCCCCAAAGCTCAATGCAGACTCCTCTTCTGGGCAGGGAGGGGAGGAGGGTCAGCCCATGGGCTGAAGAATGACTTATTGGTTTATACGCTCATTTGGAAGTCTGGGAAACCGCATAAAGGGCATACTTATCTGCAGTAACTAGGACCCGCACTTCCCCCACAATGCAAATGAACAGGAAATCAATGGTCTTGATCTAGTCTTCCATGGTGATAACAAGTAGTAGATAATAGATTGGGACATCCATCACGGGCGTGGGCATCATAATGAGCTTGTCTGCCTTGTACAGAAGAATTGTTCTGCTCCACCCAGCTTAGAGAAGTCATGGGCTTTATTCAGACGGTGGAGAGGCAACAAGAGGTATCCAGCTGGTGTCAAACAGCATCAAGAGCACACTCTTTGTGAAAGAGGTCTTCATTAAAGTCAGGGCACTAAGAAAAAATAAGAGCTTATTCCCTCTCTCTCTTCTTTTTTTTATCTTTAAAGGTGAAATTCTTTCCATCCTGCCGCCTGAGCATACAGCCTAATTGACCTGTTCACAGCTAGGGTTTACTGGAGAGGAGGCTGACACGAGGCCTAGAGTGCTGAAATAATTGACTTGATGAAATGAAGAACAGAGGATTCTCAGAGGACGTCTACGTCCATCCTCTCACAGCCAGTGGCTAACCGCGCGCTCTCAATCAAATCTGATCGCGGGCTTGATTAACTAGCCTCTGCACAGAGCACTGTCCACGCTTTTTCCAAACCCCAGCATTCCGTCAGCGCCAATCCAGTCGCTAGCCTCGTAATGCCGGCTCCCCCGTGCGCCTGCACGTCGGTACCCCCCAGGCCCTCAATGAGCGTTGCCCTCACATCTGATGAGGTTGCCCAGGTGAATGGAAAAAGCAGCTGAAAGGTAACTGCTCCTCTTATCACCTAGAAGCAACACTCCTCTCTCCCATGTGTGTCTCATCAAATGGCCAGAAAAAGAAAAACTTGCATTAACCTCATGAGAAATGGTTTGATTGAGTCTGTTTTTTTTTTTGTTTTTTTTTTTAAGATTGCTGAATTGAATGGCAATAACATTGTGAACAATTTTTTTTGTTTATCAGTGAATAAATGGGAATGGATTGTGTTATGGAATAAAGTTGCAATCAACACAAAGAGGTAAATCTGTAATCAGTGTAGTCAGTGATTTGTGAAATAAGGTAAAACTCCTTGAATGTACATTTTGAGTTTTGCGCTCTGAAAGTGGAAAAGTATGTGAAAATAAGCCTCGGGCATGAAGCTCTGTTTGTACAGAATGAGAAACAAGGCTTTTGTAGAATCCTTGCCCTCACATGTTCTATGAGCACGTCTTCCATAAATCCAAAGGCAGGATTTTGAAGCCTAAGGAATTCCTAAGCAGGACACTACCACAGTAAAAAAAAATAAGCTATTTTCTCCAGTTCAGGCTTGTGCATCAGACATTGTTCCTGTGAAGTGTCTTCAGTACTGAAAAAGCCGGTTGGCTCGTCGTTGTTGGCGTCAATAAGAGCGTTAGATGAAGTACAGCTCCCAAGGAGCATCTGACCCTGGCACCGAGGAACACAGGCATTGATGTAAAAGAGAAAAAATGCATTCTAGTTGCCCTTGCCATGTTAAAACTCGTTTAACAGTACTGCCGCCAATATTGAAGATGATAATGAGGTTCCTTAAGAGAGGAAACAGTGCATGTTCTGAGACAGTGATACCACAAAAACCATTTAAATTCTGAGCTAGTACCACCAGAGGACTATACAACCAGACCTGTCTGTTACAAAAAAAGACTTACACTTAGCTGATACGATTTAATCTTTGATGGAAAAGTGGTCTGATTCCCTTTTTAGTCAGCTACAAAATTTCTCTAATGGTATGAGATATTTTCTCTTTAAGCTGTTGACTGATGGCTGGGCGTTAAAATATCCAAGTCACATTACCGTAGCAGCAACTAGCGGAGGGACACTCCCATGCCTTGACAATGCATGGTAAACATTTTTCAGATATGCTGATTGAAATCATGGTGAACAGGCGCAGCAATCTCTCTCTTTCAAGATGCTGAATACTGGTAGTGCATGTTAATGAGAGACCACATTTGAGAGGCAGATTACCTTAGACGAGCAGGAGTCTAAGTGTCCCATTCATAAGGACATCGTTATGTCGGGGGTTAGCAACTTGACGAGAGACTGGGAGACAGGGCCACAATGAAGCACCAGTGGCAAAGCAAGGAAAAAATCCACCCATTCCACAACTCCGCATCAGTCTGACCAGTCACTGTGCAGCTCAATTGTTTGCAGATCAATGTTGGTAATCACGGCTCAGCAAAAAAAAAAAAAAAACTCAGCACTCCACATTGGGAGATTTCTCTACCATTGACAATGGAGGCTGTGCTCTCTGCAATGAGGTGTGGGGAGGCATTTCAAATGGAAGCTCCGGTTCTTTGCCAAGAAAGTCTAAATGGGACCATTCACTGTTGTGCTTATGCCAAATTCAAGTTGCTTTTTTTTCCTGTAAAGAAAGTTTTGAATAATCTATAGCTGTTACAACTCTCCCAAAACACGAAGAACATCCCAAACATTTTTACGACACAAGCGTATGCAACAGACAAGGCTATAGAAACAGTTATAGTTTATACATCATCACTTAAGGAGAGCAGAAAGGAGGGTAATTTGCTGGTTATCCCTGGTTAGAGTACACACAGGTGTTACAATTTCAATGGTCTTGTTCAGGAAATCTTATTTAGGTAAAATAAATCAAGACAGAAAAAGGTCTAGTCTGGATCATCAATCAACAGGTGCACTCATGCCTGGCAAGCCCTTTCCATGCCCACCACTCCGCCACTAAAGTCAACCCTGCCAAAGAATCTTTATGCTGGCTTTCCCGTCTTTGCGAGTGCAGGCCCAATAAATGTCATTTAGTTCCTTGGCACATTCATTGAGTTTCTCATTCCAGGTGAGGGAAAAAAACAATTTGTTATAGCACCCTTGTCATCATGTCAAAACAAAAATCCAATTATCATAGCATTTGAGCACAACAGTGCAAAAAAAAATGGGAGATTGGAACACTCATACAATGCGACAAAAAAAAAAAAGATGCAAATTCGATTTGGGGTTGCATATCTCTTCATAACAGTCTCTCTGGTCTGCACAAATTCTGTTTGTTTCGGTCTGCATAATGGTTAGTGCAGCTCATTAGAGAGAACAGGAAAAGCTCTCATTCCAAAATACAAATTTCTCACACGCCAAAATAAGACATAGAATACATTATGCTCAAACTGCCGGTCAGCGTTCGTATTCGCAACTGTATTTCTGCAATACGAATATCTAAGATCACATCAAAACAACAAAAGTATGCACATAGAACAAGGGGAAGGTGAGCAAATAGACACAGATCTATCAAAATGGAAAGCCACTATGGAAAGACTGCACCAAAACCTGGGGATTCATAATTGGCAGACAATTGTAGGAAGATGGAAATATAATCAAAAACAAAGCAGTGGTTACAAATGAGACCAAATAGCTTCTGTGGTCTTAGATCTCCTTTTATCTCTTTTTGTTACAGTAAAGAATGCAGCTTTCAAGACCATTACTCACGGGACGAACCCAAAAAAAAAAAGAAAAAGGAACAAGGAAAGGAACGGAAAGAGCTGTCAACGATGAGCTGACACTCATCCGTCATGGCCAGCAGGTAAGTGCACTTTGCAATCATGACCATAATGCTGTGCATTATAAATGTGTTTGGATGGAGGTAGCTCTTCTGAGGAGGAGTTGTGGGGAAGGGGGGAAGGGGGGGGGGGGGCACTCACAGGAAGTCATCAGAGGTTGAGTCGTCCAGGAAATACAACGTAAGAGTATACCCACGGTCATTTATCTCCTGTTCAGAATGAACTGCTATTAAACCTCATGTGTTGTCCTATCACGGCAACAGCAATGCGTACCAAAGGAAAAAAAAACAGCACTAGAGATAGTATATCGCTGGCCTTCATAATGCTATAATCAAATCTGAATACTGTAGATAGTATATTGCTGGCCTTCATAATGCTATAATCAAATTTGAATACATTGGGTAGTACAGTGGCTTCATTTCCCTACATCTGCTTTCCACGCTAAAACAATTAAAGCTAATTTGCAACATGAGATTAAGCATAAGAAAGAACATTGTCTCTTTACATTACTGGAAGCCACATCCACACATCAGTTCATTGTCAGGACAATCCTATAAACAGATCATCACGCTTACAAGGTAATTTGGGCGACGCGCCGTGACCAGCCCTTCGCTTACTCCAGATTCTTCCCGGTATGACTCTGGAAGAAGAGCAGTGCCGTGGGGCTGGGGCCAAGAGCCGAACGCAATCAAAGCCCTAATCCCTGTAGTGCGTAGATTGAGGTGTTATCGGCAAAGCGAGTGGTCTCCCCGGGAGGTCGAGAGTTCCTGCAGACACATGATATACTATGCTTGTCAGACAGCTGCAACTCACACCTATCCCTGGTTTTTTTCCCAAGGCCTCCCAGCATGATGGACTTCAGGAAAAGAAATCGCATTAACCGTCCGGTTCCAAAGTTTACACAGCCCTTACGGAGAACCGAGATGAATGGGGGGGCGGGGGGGGAGGGGGGGGGGGGCGAGAAAGAAGCATGGCGTCTATCTCATTTTCTGCATCTGAGACCAGAATGCCAAAATAAGCCACACTCGTGTTCTGCTGAACACAATAGAACAACCAACACCGGGAGAAATAAGAGATGACTCACCCCCCCCCCCCCCCACCCCCCACTGCAACCCCCCACCCACTTGCATGAATGTTTGTTTTTCTGGTGTTTCAAGTTCTTCGCGGTGGTGGATGTTTGTCTCTCTTTCCCCCCTTTCCAGGCTGGTAAAAGGCTCACTAAGCGACTGAGATGTAGAACACACCTGCCTTTTTGTTCCATGATGTGAACTCACTGAGGTAATATTCCCATAAAAAAGCAAAAACCAAAACAACAACAAAACAACAACAACAACAACAAGGAGGGAGGATTATTTATTTATTTATTTATTTATTTTGGCCTGGACATTGCTCATGTCATTGTAAAATGAAGTGAGCTTTTAAAACTGACAGGGAGTAAAGGATGCGCTTGAGTGATATTGTGAGGGCGCTTCCCCAGTGTCTCACCGCCATTAAGAGCACATTTGTAAGACACAAAGAGGAGCGACTGACATATGCCTTGCGGCCTGTCACTCAGGCTCCCCATTTACGCCTCTTGAGTGGTCACCTTAGAATGTGATATGCGCCATTAACACTGTGTGTCAGCCACATCGGCTCGTCACATTCAGCACCAGGCGGGAGACACCCATTAACCTTCGCCTCAGATCTAAAACCAGAACTCCCCGCTGACCAGTCGCTCTTGGAGATTACCACGGAGAACCACAGACATACATTTATCTTCCTATGAAAGCTCTCCACTGAGTCCATCCTTCAGAATGAATTAATATGAATCTTGTCTATTTGTTTAAACTGTATTCAGCATTCAAAACTGTGGGCCACAAGTGGCGGTGAATGTACAATTTTGAGCAGGCAACCACCTGCCAACTCTACTTCAAGTCCGCCCACTGAACAAAGGGATGAAATATGGGAAAAAAAGGCATCTCTGAGGCTTAAGGGCAGTTCGGTACATCGCTCTCAAGAGCATTGAAGGCAGATGGTGTTCCATTACAACAGCCATTTACATGGTTACCTTTCCCTGAGATACACGGACGGTAATATTTTAATTGCGGTCTGATAAAACCATCAGATAGAAATTCAAAACACTCCTTGTTAACTTGAGAAGGAAATTCAGAACACAATGCCGAATTCAAATATAAGTTCTTTCTCTGAAGAATATATTACACATCCCGGAGAGTTTCCTTACTGTTCAATACTTCAAAATTTCACTAATTAAAACCTCAGGGTATATTTATTTCATACATGGACACAGTAACTGACTGGCGAAGATAATGAAGCACCCTATTCTGAGCACGGCTGCCCTCAGCCTGAGGATCTGTGGAGTTGATTGTCCACTTGTTTGTCTATTCTAGGCTCTTCCTCTGTGCTCCTCATATTCAGCACAACCTTAAGTCTTAACTAAAAACTCTGATCCTTTTTCCAATCCACATTTTTCCTGTGTAGGTACAGAAGTCGAAGAACAATTGATCCTCTGGCTTTTTATAACCCCTTGTGATGGGTTTATTGTTCGTCCTCTGCCCGTACTTGGGGACCGCTTTGAGACTCCGCTGCATTCATCGGCATTAATCAAACAGTCTAACTCTTCTCTTCTCTTCTCTTCTCTGTTCACTGAAAGAAGAGAAAGTCTGAAGAGAGAAAGAGTAACCAAACCACACCTGGTTGTGTTGACTGTTGCCTAGTGCTGATTCACAGGCACCAGGACTGCACGGTCTCTGTCTTAAAACAATGGCCAAGAACATGGAAAAACAACCTCCTGTGGAGGAACAACTTGGATTACTGTTAACCTGATACAGGCTCAGAATGAGAGATGAGGTGAGGCCCTTCAGGTTCTTTTCACCTCACCGTGCTAGGATCACAGGGGTCAATGGAGGATCTCGAAGCATGTCCACCCCAAGCCTTGACCTCACGGGCTATAGATAGATGAAGGATGGCTACGGCCAACAACACGCTGTTGCCGCCAAAACCAAGGACACTTCACGAGAAGGCACGGGACAACACATCCAGAGGCCACCACGTGTCAAACATTTTTCCCACCTTATCTAAGTTTAAATTCCCACACACACACAGCTGCTGTAAATAAGTCTTTGCATTCCAACAGAGACAGAGTTTGAAAAACAGTTCGGTGCGGTACTTTTCCCAAAAAAAAAAAAAAAAACCCAACAGCAACAACAACAAAAACGGGCGATTCAGTTCATCACTTGTTGGCTAAAAGTCTTAGTTTGGCTTACACATTCTTTCAACGGGCCGAATATGAAGACAACAACGTCTCCCGCCTTATCTCCATCTGGTTGGCATTACAGTGCTGTCTGTTTTGTAACTGCTCCTTGTCTGACTAACTGCTCAGGGGGTAGAAAAAACAGTTGGGTAAGTTTCTGGTAGTTCTGTTTCCTTCCACCCACATTAAGACAAATGATGAGATGCAGCATAATACATAGACGCACAATGAGTATAATTAATGCAAATTCATGAATACACGCATGAATAAAAAACGGGCTGATTTATGTTGAACAGGTGGTGTGTGGTAAGGAAACGTTTCTGTGTTACCCCCCCCCCCCCTTCTCTCCGCAAGAAAATGTTCTCCCACCCCCCTGCCTGACACACCTTGTAAGCCCCTGAGGTGAAGGGTTGGAAGGGTCAAACAAACAGCCCTCACTGCAGGAGCGACAGTATCAGTTATCATTGGCTGGCCTTGTCCAGTTGGTGAGATCCAGAGCAGGGTCACAGAGAGCCCCCTTGATCCGGCAGCTGCTTTTGTCATCATAGCTGCGGTTGCTCTTCTGTTGGTTAAAGTTGAAAAACTATTGGCCTGATTTATAAGTACACAGCACAGTGTCCAAGCTTGTGAGCTATGTGTTAAAACTTTGACCACATGAAGAAGGTCAGCTATTTTTTACTATCCATTGTGACCGGAGGTTTAAAGAAAAAAAACCCACACACACACACACATTGGCAGTGGAGGGGTCATTTTATACTTCCATAAACTTATTACCTTTGGGTGACTGACAACACTTCACTTCTATTAAAAGAAATGCTCACAAGATCTACTGATGTTTCCCAATAAGAAAGTTTCAAAGCATGAGGTGCCACATAACAAATAGCACATGACACACTCAGACAGTAAGGCTAACAAACATTTGCCTCAGATAACGTTCACAAACAATAATTGTTTTTCCTCTGTCATATACGTTTATTACAGCGACTGTTTCTTCCTTCATTACAGTGCCATTTGGAACATAATTGTTCGATAAAGTCAGCTATAACCCAGATAAGCCTGACAGTTTGTTAGTTAAACAAACTGGGCTAAACACCAGTTGTATGCCTTCGGGTCAAATTTTCAGTAATGTATAGTACCATACTGGTGCTCCATACCCGACTCGTTAGTTAGTTAATTCAAACAATGCCTCAGACATGAAAAGGCAGTGTCTCTGTCTTGAAGCGCATACCCAAAAACACATTAACACTTGTACACACATGAACAAGCACGTATATACACATACACATACGTGCGCATGCACACACACAAAAATACACACACACACACACACATGTACAAGGCATGAAATCTTAAACAGAAGGCAGGTTATACCTTGGGGACTGAGTGCTAATTCATACTTCATGGTAAAGCTTGTTCCCCTAAAATGTTTTGGCACCAAGATGTCTGGAGTTTGATTCGTGTCTCCAAGCATGGAGTCAGCAAACACTCATTCTCTAAAAATAAGCAAGACCTTAAATGCTCTCTAATTATGATCTAAGAGAGATGAGGTCTTTAATTCTTCGGAGTGCTTTTGAAAATTCTGAGAGGTGGAGAGCAAAGGGAAAATAATGCTGTAACGCCCTCCCATTTATTTTGGGTTGTCACCCAAAGAGAGCGAGTAGCATGCAAATTTTAAAAGTCCTAGAGGGCAGAGAGAGAGAGAGAGAGAGAGAGAGAGAGAGAGAGAGAGAGAGAGAGAAAGCCTTTATTATTTACAGATGTGCCTGCACCCCCAGTAAAATTCAAAGCAGAGGATAAGGCTGTGATTATACCATATACCTCGTTTTGAGGTAAAGGAAGTCCTGGCTCCTCCCTACTGAGACCAGAGGACCCTGCTCCTCTACGAGCAGCAAACCATTAAGTGTGGGGGGGAGACAAAGATTCGGTCTCTATGGTGACACCCAATTATCTACACGAACTGAATGTCTTTCACTTAGCAGAGCAGAGCAGAGCACCCTCAGGGCCGAACCCGGGCCCCCCTGGGCCTTTGCTTTTTCCCGACCAGAGACGTCATCCAGGGACCTCCCGGGGTTTCGGCCCATTAAGGGAAGAGGAGCCTCTCATGCCCAATCTCTGTGTTTATCTGAGAGGATATTAATGGGCTCCAACGGCCAAGTGATGCTTTCCAGCAGCAAGCGAGAGGTGAAAGTGCTTCCTGCGTCGCCCCCCCCCCCCCCCCCTCGCACGGCTGCTAAAATGTTCATCGTCAACAGACGTAAGGGCAACCACCTCCTTGGGGACAGGGAGGTCTGAACAGAGTTTGTTTGACCTTCCAGTGAGCAACGCTCCCGTTACAGAGCCTATTCCAAATTCAAAATACTGCTGGGGAACAAGCCATTGCTGTTACGCACAGGTCTGCAGATGGAACTCCTCAGACTCAAAAGCACAGCCTCCACTGCCTTAAGAAACAGAAATCCACGGCTCGTTGTATAAAACAGAGCATGATAATAAACCTGGGGATTAAAACCAGACTTGAAAGAGATAATCTTCAGGGGTTTTTTTTTTTTTTTTTTTTTTTTGTGAACTGACTGTCCATAGAAGGTCACCTTAAAAATATCCCTGGAGACAATATCCAGACAAACCAGATGAGGAGACAAAAAAAAACAAAATCTTGTTATAGAGTCTAACATATTTCTTCATCTCTCAGTCTCTAGCTGTAAGATTAACATTCATTACCATGAGAGAAAGACAGCCCCCTGTTTCAGGCAAAGACATGAGAGAACAGACAAGGACAATCTTAGTTGCTATGGTTCACTATACAAAAACTTACCACAATGGACAAACAGGCAAGGTCAATATAGCATATATTTACCGTTGTTAAGCCGGTTTGTCAGTGCAGCAAAATGAAACCAAAACCATATCAATTTCTCTAATGGAAGAAACAGGAAAGCGGTAGGTAATGAAAATGCAACTACCAATCCTGAGATGGAGTCTGCAACAATACAAATCTAATCTTTCTATATGAGACATGGGTAGACAGATTTCATACACGCAGGTCAAAATCAACTGTCTCCCGGGCACCTCCCCTGGGGCAAATGTTTGACTGTGATGTCACGATGACCCAAGAAGTGAAATTGAGAATGTGAACTTCTGACACCGCTTGAAAGGGAGCTGTCACAGGCCCAATAAAAGCGCCATTGAGAGGCACGGATTGGCCCAGTGAGGACAACGACACAGTGATGGCCCAAATAGCTGAGATGAGCACTGCCAGGTCACGCTGATAGCAGCCTATTCTTTCTCTGCAAGGGCCTGACTGCCAGACTCTGGTGAGAGGAGGGGCAGGTGTGACTGACGTTGGCCACAGAAGGCCCCCGTTGTTGGGCACTCCTGTCAGCGGGGGAGGTAGGGGAGACATGGGAGCTTGGTTTAAGCCCAAGGTTACTCCATTTCCCGTTAGTTCCAGATAAGACTCCCAGTGTCCAGAGCCCCCTCTGCCACAAGCGCAGCCCTCCCAAGGCCCTGCCGATGGCTTATCGGGATGAGGTGTGCCGAAATCATCCATCTGCTCGCGCCGACACAGATAAGCCCCTGTGGAACTGTGGGTAGGCAAGACCAGGGAGCTCAATCCAAGCCTCAGAGAGGTAAAGGCCCTGGGAATGGAGCCAGCCACGCAAGCAAAGTCCCACTGTCCTTGTCTCCCCCACCCCGCCCCTATCTCTAAAGGGCTCTAGCTTCACCCAAGAGAGGCGATCCAGCCCCCTAGCACGCACTCTGGTGGAACTTTGCAAACTTTCTTGTACAGAACATACTTTATGCAGAGGAAAAGTAAAGTTGTGATGGAGGACCATGTAGTAATGAGGAATGGTTTATCTTTCTGAAATTACACTGGGATTACTCCGGGACTGCACTAAGGCTGCTTCTCGGTATAATTAAAATATGCTAATGCGATCTGCACATTTATGTCAAACAAGGCTCAGTCAATTAAAAGAAAGAATGTTTTTTCCAGAACATCTGACAACACTGATAACCTGGCAGGGAAGTCACAATAAGAACGTAGAAAGAAAGGAATCGTGCTGGGCCTATTCACTTAAACATACTAATCGCCGTGTTTATGATTTCTTTCTTCTTTTACGCATACACTGTGTTATTGTTAGATTTGTACCTTGAAGAATGAGTCATTCCAAAGCTACAAAGAGCTTTTGATTGTATTTGACTACAAACGTAATTTCTTGAGCGCACTGTTTACCTGACTGTGTTTCTACTTTATCTTTCAGGTATTCATACACCCTAAAATTATTTAGACCATTAATCATTTGAATAGCGTTTTGCCTGGGGATCAGATGTACTGTCTGGGCCAAAACCATTTGTACAATTCTATGATCAATCATTTGCTTGGGCAAAAGTAGGATACATATAACATCAATATGAATAGCGACAACATAATTTCTTATAATTCAAAATGTGTGTTAGCCACACTTATGTATAATAAAGAGTTTGTCCAATCCAGAACGTTCTTTTTGTACTAATGACTAGACACTCAATTAGTCTGCTCCCAATTTTTCTCCACCTTGACTTAAACTATATAACATATTTCTAAATATACCTAAACAGTGTGAAAAGAGAGATGCTAACTCTAACCACTTAAGACTTCTAAAAATGGATGATGACTATAACGCTCTGTTTAACTTTCTTGTTTTCCAGGTGATTGACGTTATTCGGATGTCAAATGAAACGAGAGAATCGCTCTCTCACCTTTAACCAGAAGCTGTAAATTCACCTTGCATCCATCATACACTATTTGGGTACCAGCAGCTAGACAGCTTAAAATAAATGAGTTGCTAAAACTAAATGCATATCTAATGTGAACATAAAAAACAACAACAAAAAAAAAACCTTTGCTGATGTTGCGTACTCAGCTAAATACATTCTTTAACTAAAAGATAAAACAAAATTAAATAGAAGACAGCATGAGGTATCAAAAAAAAAAAACCTTCACATAAAATGTTTTGAAATGTTTTGTATTTCTTCAAGACAGATGGCTAGAGCTGCATTTCATGTGTTTTTTTTTGTTTTGTTTTTCATTACAGATGTACTCCTCCACTCTCATGCTGAATCTCAGTTTGTACAGATTTCACTGAAAGTAGAGGAGGTGTAAGACATTTAACTGAAACAACTGACAAAACAAACAATGATGTGCAGGAACCGCACTGCACCCCAAATACATTTCTACTCTTTAGTGGAGCATGGAGCATTCCTTTCACCTTTGCCTAGCGTCCTTTATGTTCCACAATTGCCATGAACAGTGGAATCTACACCGAAGATATATTGCATTATGAGCGTGTTCATAAAGAAGCTTATATAATTTTCTAGAATAAAAGCTACAGTATCAATAGATACAATAGAGAGCACATTGACAGAGGGGGAAAAAAAAAGGAATATATCTGGAGGATGTCGAAAGGAGGCCAAAAAATTATTTCTACCCACAACAGCTTTGTTGAGTTTTTGAGTCATTGGGGGGGGGGGGGGGGGGGCAATCTGTATTATCAAATAAGAAACAGATCCGCAAACCAACCCCCATCCTTTGTCGGCTGGCGTTTTTCTTCTGCCAGGACAAATTTTGGGGCAAAAACGAAACAACCGGAATAGCCAGGAAGGAAAAATAGAAGCTGGTTGTGATTCGCTGTTGAAAAAGAAATTATTCAAGACTATTTAAGATTTACTTCCTCGCTGCTAAAAGAACAATACACAGATCAAATGATAAACCTCACCCAAGAGATGTCATATTCTACAACTCTCATATTTAATCAAGCATTCCAAGCAGAATGAAATGGGGAGGATTCTATGAATCACAGATTACATTTATTATACGTATTTGTTTGGCAAATTCTTCCTTTCGCCCCCGGCTATAGGAGGACAGGAAAAGGAACGATTTCATAATGGCTTGTGGCATATCCATTATTCAGCAAGAAAAGGCTTGAAAGTTTATTTTACAGTACGCTATCTCTCATTTTGTGCTGCCATTTCAGATGCTGTTAAATTGATTCGAACGGTGTTGTGTGGTAGAAAATGTTCCTACCAATTTATCACGTGGCAGTTGGCGACGGGATAACGTGAGAAGTCGAGAACAAACAGGAATGGGGCATCAGTGCTGTTTTTGCTGTAAGTGCATTTTATGATGAGATCTCACCAAGATAAGACAACCCGTAGCAACGTCAAAGCCTGCCCGGCTAAAACCGCGACTTGATTGAAAGACCAGCGAGAGGTGGCTCTCGGAGATTTCCGAGGGGTCAGACTAGGGAAGGCCTCGGTTTGTGCCCGATCGATAACGGGTTTTTACAGCCTCCCTATGAGTAAACTTCTGTATCGGACACGTATCTGAGAAGATTATACAAAGTGACGCTCAGAGAGCTCGAGTTGTGAAATCTGAAGTAAACTGAGATCCTGTTACTTGACTCCGCCTTATTTAAAAGCTCGAACAATGCAAATAAACTTAATGGTTGCAGAATATTGAATTTCATTCATGAGAACCGAAGGAACGTAGCTTTGAATTAACAAAAGATTGTCACAGTATGTCTGCTGATGGTGAGAAGAGAGAATGTGGGCTTTCTGGTATTTCCAGTTTGGTGACATGTCTGCGTTTGGATGTATAAGAGGGAGACAAGGAAAGAGAAAGAAAAAGAGAGAGAGAGTGTGAAGACCGAGACACAGAGAGAGAGAGAGAGAGAGAGAGAGAGAGAGGAGGGATGAGAAGAGGGAATAAGGAGAGAGAGTAGGAAAAAGAGAGAAATGACCAACACAATAGGCCCAAATTGAAGCAGCATTCAGTACAGCTGTGGGAGGTGGAAAGGCCAAGAGGTGGTGGCACCAATCTGAGAGTGGCACTTTAGTATGACTGGTCTGCAAAATTTTGCAATTACTCAACTTGAGTTCCAAGAAATTTTGCTTGAGGCTCCTGCTTAATCAGACTGGCTTAATTTATGGCTTTCGGAGATCACCGGTATGTACTGGATTAGTGCTCTAGTTAAATACCCGTATGAGAGTTGCCAAAAGGAGAAAAATTATGAGTTTAATTAGTGCTTTTTCATCAAAAATTTCAATCATACTGGTATTGTATTGCTAAACTGACCAAGGGAGGTAAGCTGTTCAGATTTTCATGACTTTGGTACATTTTTAATGAAGCTAGTAATCAGAAGATGGTTTTAGAGATTATTTCCACGTATCTCAAGCCCTTTTATATGTCTGCCTGACACTCACTGAGAGTAGTGAATTCACCACTGCATAATTCATAATGTTAGCTCAAATGTCTGAAGGTGTTAGAATCACAGATTCTGAAGTAATTTAATTTTAATCATCTTGGAAATGGGGGGAAAAGAAAAACAACAACTCCACATTCTGAAAGCCTGAGGCACTCCGAATTCTGAGATGAATTCCCCCCCTCCCCTCTCTCAGTATTTATCAGCATTGTCCTGTTAGAGAGGGGTCTCACACTACTTTTGTGTTCACCTCCAGTAAAAATAGTGATACTTCACAGATAGCAAAGTGATGGCGTGACAGATTATGGCAGGAAAACCAACATGGAGAGACTTACAGGAGGCGTTACAAGATCACCATGTTTTTATTGGGCAGAGATCTCCATCTCTTCTGCTGCCTGATGTCATGATAAAATGTTGACAGAGCTCTTAACACAGTCTACTGCATGGTTCAACTGAAAATTGAAGTGATTGTTCTTGACTTCAATTCAGACTGTACTCGGACCGCCATCCATGAAAAAAAGTTGAACAACCAAATGTTATGCCCTCACCCACCCCCCTACGCACACCCACTATGAATTAAAACAAGAAACAAGATCCTGCATGACAGAGTCTCATTCCTCGGTAAGGAAAAAAAAAAAAAAAAACACTTCATTAATGACCTGTCTCCAGAAGGTACTTTGATTTAAAACGACCTGGTTCAAAAAGCATATGAAACCTCTGGCAGTGTAAGCCATGCCACGGTAAGGGGGGGGGGGGGATCTAAGGAAGTCTACATACTCATAGGCCTTGATCTCTTCAAAGACTCACTGAAAACACTGGCACCTGACAGTCCAGTATGTTACGCCGGAGCCTCGGGTTAAAAAGCAAACAAATTCATCTACTCCGTCATCAGATAACGGTCAGGCAGCCTGGAGAGCGACCTTCAACTAGAATAGCGACACAATATGTAAGTGTAATTAGAATCGCTTCTTATTCAGCTGGAACAAGGACGGCGTATTTTAGACTACTGGACCCCAGACAGCGCTATTACCGCAGACGTAGCTCTCTAACTAAAAGCTGATGAATTGAAAATCCAGTCTCTGGATGTTCACCATTAATTCATCCACTTAGAAACATATTCACCCGAACGAGGCTGCTAATTTGGCCACGCTAATAGCAAGCTGCTGCTCTTCAAGGCATAGAGATAACTCCCTGGCTTTTTTTTCCTACTGGGTCTCTATATACTTCATGACAGGATAAGACTGGATAGGGTGGAGTGGGAAGGGTGGGGGGGGGGGCGTTGGAGGGTGGATGGAATTTCGCCCCGGAGCGGTCTCCACAGTGAGCTTTGAAGTTGTGGTCGTCGTTTTTTTTTTTTCTCCCTAAGGATTACACAAGACTCAACTTGGAAAAAAAAAAAAAAAACAGAAAAAGAAAAAAAAAAAAATCATGGGAATATAAAAATGGATGAAAAAGACACAGTTTGGTACATGTTCTTACACCATTAATATTACATCTCTCCAGCTTTCGCAGCTATTAAAAGCATTTAAAACGCACTCTTAACGGTCAAATTCTGCTGCCTTTTACATACTGTTCCATTGCTGAGGGACATTGTCAATGCTGTTATGTCACAGTAAAACGGTTTGAACTGAGAACAACACACTTTGTCTACTGGGAATTCTAACAGACATTTGAAACCTTCATAACGCTGGGCTGGAGGCACACAAGAAATGGTAAATGAATTTGTGGCACTAGGTAAACAGTTTGAACAATCGCCAGTCTTTCAATTAATATATCAAAAAAGCCCTTGATCAGTCCTGTCATAACCGATGTCAGTGTGAGGGCTTTAACCCAAGCAGAGGCTTTTAACCATCCAGCTTCCGGGGTAAAGTCTCAAAACGGCATCAAACAACTTCAGAGATGTGTTTGAAGAACACCTGATGTTCTCTTCAAATAACGCTACAGACTGCACCGGTCTTTCTTTCTTTCTTTCTTTCTTTTTTTTTTTTTTTTGGTGCCGCACTCGATTTTGTGTGCATTTGAAATTTCATTTTAAAGATATGAAACAAAGCCTTGACATCTTCTGTACCAAATGAAAGGATAAAGTCGGCTTCTCTGTGTTGTTTTAATCATGTTGAGCTATGGAACACGGGCGCTCAGCTGAACAGTGAGAGAGAGAGAGAGAGAGAGAGAGAGAGAGAGAGGGTAGCAAGCTACCTCCCCATGTCATTCACCTCAAAAATCCTGAATCCTCTGTTACCACTAAGTCCGTTAGTACAAGGCAGAAACATGAAATATGAAATGCTTTCCTGACCTGTAACAAAAAAATAATCTGACTTTGCATTTACGAAAAGCAAAACTGAGGTGGGAACTTTTGGACCTTCTACATTTACAAAAAAACAAAAACAAAACTAACAAACCAAAAAAAACCCCAGCAACAACCATGCTGTGTTAATGAGAACACCGAAAACCACATTTTCTTCTTCATGTGTGGTTAGGCAACTGAACCACAGCTATGGTCAAGGGGACGTCAGTTGCCTAACTCTAACTGTAAACATCAGTCACTATTAATAATTCAGTGGCCAATTATGACTACGCAAAACGAACACAAAAAGAAACAACACGTAACTTGCTACATGTAACTGACAGATACACAAGATCAGACATTATCAACATCAAGGTTCCTGAGTATGATTGGCCGTGCCACTGCTGAAAACAAGAGCTTCTTTCTTTAGAGGTGCAGAGTGGAACACAGCGGACAAAACTTATTGAAAACACTGCAGGCCTGAAGGCTACTCCCAGCTATCTGAGAAGATTATGCGACTAGACACGCTTCACAAAATGAGTCAAGAGACCTACAGAACTTCTCGTAAAGATATGATTTATTACTACATGCCAGAACGCAGGCGCTGGGCAGACAAACAATAGCAGATATAATGTGGATGGATCGCGATAGCCTTGGGAGGGGGGGGGGGGGGGGGGGGTACATCTCGGACCGAATGAAATGGAGGCTTGTGTGATGACTGACAAAGAGCAGAAAGTACAAGGAAGTGAGGGTTGGGGGGGGGGGAGAAATAAATAAATAGAAAGGGCAGATGCAGATAAAAGGGAAGACTATATCCAGACGTCACTGACATAAGCTGTTAACCCTACCCTGGTTTCAGAAGCGTAATAAGTCTTTTCTTTTCTTTTCTTTTCTTTTTTTTTTTTCTTTGAGGCATATGTCTTCCTTCCCAGACTCCTACTCGGCTGGGTATGAAGGAGAGAGACGCAAGTAGGCTCAGTGAAGTTGAACTCCTGCGGTGCAACATCGGAATACTTAAAAACACGAGAGCTAAAGCCGGCTTGTCTTCTCAGATCTTAGGACTATTCGAGTTTGTCTCCGAGGGTTATTTTTTGTCCCGATGGTCAATTTCATTAACTGACAACCAAACAGAGGGCACAAGACCACTGCGTCGACCCAAAATCAAACAAATACTGCCCCTCTGTCTCCTATATTTAGCCCTTGAGGATTAGCACTCTGCTTTGAGGGGGGAAAAAAAATGCATTTGCTCTTATCTCAAAAGAGCAAGCCCTGGGAAATCTGTTGGACACTTTCAAAGGTATGTGAAAGAGGAGAGGTTGAAATTTCAGAGGGTAAAAAAAAAAAACCCCAAAGAAAACCAAATGAAGCCCAATAGTTTCCAACAGACCTCTTAAAAAATATAAGTTACTGGTGAACCAAAGTCATACTTCTGGTTGAATACCTTAACTATGAGACTATTGAAAAACGGCTCAAGAGTTGGAATTATCTGTGACTGGTATAAATGTGTATTTCCATATATGGGCAAAAAACAGCTGTTCAAAGTAGTCGCTGTGCACCCTGTGGTTAAAATTAGGCTTAAGGCAGTGTAGTATCTCCCCTCATACTTTCGGCATGTACTTTAACGTATGGCAGGCCATAACCTCTCTGGCTTTTTTTCTCTCTCTTACACTGTTGTAATATAAATCTGTGGCAAAGTTGAAAAGTGCAGCCTTGAGAATATAGCATGTCTTGTAATTCATTCATAAGAGATGTTGTATCTGTTTGGTTATTACAACTGCAAAACATTTTAGGATTTCAGATTAATATTTATAAATGCAATAGATAAATACATTTATAAGTCTCTCTCTCTCTCTCTCTCTCTCTCTCTCTCTCTCTCTCTATGTCTCTGTCCTCACTCTCTCTCTCTCACTGTCTCTCTTTCTGTTTTACACACACACACACACACAACTTAATCACAATGTACAAGTAATGTACATTATATTATGAGATGAATGGTCATACTTTCATTTAAGAAAAAAAGCGTACTCAAAAGGCACACTTCAGTTCGTTTATTTGCAGTTTAAAGTCAATTTTCCACCAGGAAAGAGATTGGAAAAGCCTTGGAGATGCAATTGCTTTATTCACTGCGAACATGGTGACCAGAAAGTACTGTAGGTCGAGGAACTGGAGACCTGTCATAATATGAAAGACATACTCTTGGAAACAAAATATTTGATACCGGTCAAGATTTCTTATCAGTAGACTCGGGTTTTACACAATTAATCTCCAACAGGTTCTCCTGAAGTTCTTCTTTTCTCTCAGTCAAAAGTTCCTTTATGACTTTTCTCAGACAAGTATCCGCTTTGTCTGAATCACGCTGTCTCCTCAGCCTCATTTTCCAGCACAACACGCTTGGCTTTCTCCAGCTAGGCTTGGTTTACCCATTTGCAAGCATTTTAACACAGAAGCTATTGTACTTGACCCCTTTGGATAGTAAATAAATCAATTTGAGCTGAATGCAGAGACTGCTGTCACACAAAATGAATAAAAAAAGAGGGTGATTCTGTAGAGAGGAATGGGGGGGGGGGGGGGGGGGGGGGGGTGGAGAGTGCACGCACACCGAGTGGCTACATTTATCTGGCTGAGAGAAGTTAACTTTCCCCTCTGGAAAATAAAGGAATGAAAGAAGAAAAAGAAAAAAAACCCCCAAAAAATAGGATTTCAATAAGATCAGACATTAGCCGTTCTCTAAGGTGTTCATTCTTTAAGAAAAGTCCACAAAGCGGTCTGAAAGTTTGCAATACTGAAATTTCCTTCTTTTTTTTTCTTTTTTTTTAAAGTGTCCAAGAAAATTTCCATTCATAAAGTTTTATCTGCGATGTGACAAAGATACCGGAGACTGTTGCTTTCACGGCCCAGAATTCACGAAGCCAAAGAAACAAAAACCCTTAGGCGGGGAACACAATCGCCATGTTGAAACAGGTAAGGTTTTGCTGAGGAACTGCAGGCTGTAGTCGTGTATATATTACGAACGAGTTATTCATTTGTCAGCTTCTCCCATCTTCAAACTCACATTAGAAACAGAATGATCTGCAAACCTGGGCTGTGGCAGAGCAGAGGATCTGCTACTAATTTGTCGCATGAAAGGATACGTCTTCCCTTCCTCGTGGGAGCCGGGCGGGTCTACTGCCTGCCTTAATCATTCTCAGTGTGAGGTTTTCTCAACGCTTCACTACCAAAAAACAACACTATTAAACCAAGCCAGGTGATAAAACGATAGGGCTCATCTTTTTTTTTTTTTTCTTTTTTTTTTTAAAAACTTCAACAGGTGAAATATCCAATCAAAAGTGATTCCACGTACCGTTTTTCCTTCTTCTCTTACGACACTTCCTTACAAAAGAAAAAAAAAAAAGCGCATATGTAGGAAAATAAAGTACATGCCTCATCTTGGTACATCTTGTTTTGCGGGGCGTCATTAGGATGTAATTAAATTTGGAGTGTCTGGAACCTGGACGCTATTAGCGTAGTCTTCATTCGTCTTTTTCACTCAGACAGATTCCCTCTAATGTAGGTGAGAGTCTGAATGCTTTTATTTCCATTTCCGCCCGCGCCGTTCCATCAGGCCCTTTACTCTGTATGAGACACTCCCCCCCCCTCCCCTCACCGCCCCCCACCACCCCCCACCGCCAACCCACTCCCCCCTCTGTCCCTCGTCTGCCTTGACTTGAGCAACCATTAAATCAAGTCGCTGGTTTTATTTACTACCAGGTCTAGCTCAGACAACAATTCAGCTTCTGAAAGCATGATTTACAAGGGAATGGTAAAACGGGACTGAGAAGACGAGCCAGGCGGGCACTAAATTGTGTGAGGAATAACATTTGACCCTGTTTCATTAGCGCTATGTACTATGTGATAAGACATACAGGGGTGACACAGGACAGAGATCCGTCTTCCTATCAGACAGTCTCGTCCCCTTTGCTTTAAAGCGAAAAAAGAAAAAAAAAAAAACAGCCTCTTTTCCAGTCAAGGTCTATTACTGTCAGACCTCCTCCTAGCTTATCTCCTCTTTTCACAATGTATTTACTAAATAATCCATATTTCTTTTTCTGTGTGGCGATAAACTTATTTATCACTTATTTACCTCAAATAAATTACCAGAGCTCCCACCACAGCAGAGGCATCTTCTGTTTCTTGCACCTCTCGTTTCTTTTTTCAGGTCAAAATCACGTGAGGGTGGGGGAGAGCTGGGCTCTCATCCTTTTTAAAAGTGACTTTGCTCATAGATATTAGTGAGTTATAGAAAGGGATGCAGCGTCGGTGAATGCACGCATTGTAGAGGTGCCGGGAGAAAGTAATTAAAAGGGCCGAACATCGTTCACATGACCCACTTCTGGCATTCTCTTCCGCCCAAGTTGTTGGTAATCAGTCAGCGTTGAATGGGGTCTATCACCATAAAGCACACGGCTTTGCTCCACTTCACTGGTAATAGATTTACCCCGCGAGCTGTTAGAGCATTCAGTGCGACAGCTCTGGGAGGTCCTCCTCACCCAGTATAACCACTCGCTTCACAAACACACATCCGGAAAAGATTTGAGGGAGAAAGAGACGGAGGGGAAAGAAAAAAAAAAATTCTTCTTTGCCTTTCTCTGTCATGCCCTTTTGGGTTCAAAGCGTCACTTTAAGGAAGGTAGAGTGGCAGGCTGGTCGGATTCCTCACACATGGAGAAATGTAATCTGCACATCAGAGACTGCATCAAAGGGAGGAGATGCCGAATAGTGAATCGAGTTATCATATGGTCTCTATGGCTGGCATAAAGGTTGTGTGGCTTTGAATGTCAAACTCAGTGGATGCGCCCAAAGCATCAGATGGCTACTTGACAGAATTAGCCTTGAGGTAAGAAAATAAATAAATAAATAAATAAATAAATAATAAACCCCACATTTTGTCACCTTTTTCTGATGAAAGATGTAAATGCCAAGACAAACGTTTAACATTAACAGTCAGAGATTTCAGACGGAGCACTGTTCTCAAGGCTACATAATAAATAAATTTGAAAACAAGAAACACACACACACACACACACAGTAACAATCTCCTCCGTGCATTTTTGCCTCTCATTGATTGCAAAGAGTAGCTAAACCAGATGCAACAGCACTAAACTGGAGCTATAGCAGCATAATCATCCCTAACTGATCAATAGAACAGGTCCTGAGAGGGTGTTACACATCCCTATTTTCAGCAAACAAAGATCTAAATAGTATATTCCCACAATTCTATAATTGCTCTTAATGCTGCAAAGGAAAGAGTAACGAAGAGGGTGTTTTTTTTTTTTTGTTGACCAACCTGAATTGTAACTCACAGATACATGTTAAATAGCACATTCAGGAGACTAATTGGATGCTTTACCAATCAATGCTAATCCTCTGGCCAGAGCACTGACTTTCACATCGATACATTTATATTACATGGCACGTAATGAGCTTGAGAGAGCTCAAAGAGCCTAGTTATGGCACTTGAAACATTACACCCATCAAACACCAACTCAAATTAAAAGTCTATTTTGGGGCTAAAGGTGGATGCTTTCTCTCTGGCAATGATTACAGCCGTGCGTAGAGCTCTTAAAAGGGCCACAGACATAGAGAGGGTTATATTCTATTATAAACATTAAATGTAATGTGTTTTGGTTAATACCCTCCATTTTCAAACCCAGCGCACACAGATGCTGACAACTGACTGACGCGCGGGATTGCAATAATCGCTACTCAATTTTTCCTTATAATGAACAAGAAACATTTATCCAAGTGACAGCCCAGAGGGGTGCGAGCCTACAGTCAGTTAAAATATCTTTGATGGCTATTGATTTTTCATGAGTGCATTCTGACAAGCAGCCCATGGGTGTTAGTCGCTCCATCAAAAGCCAACCATTCACAGGGTCTGCTTTGTGACAGCTGGAATTAAGAAACATTTTTTTTTATATATAAACATCCTCATTTGATTGAGCTCTGCAGCAGACTGCAAATCAGAAGTATGATTCCTTTCTCATTTAAATCATACGATTCGAAAAGCCCTAAGTGCACTGCGTCCCGCCGTTCACCAAGAGCTGGCTTCCAGGAATAACCTTATTTCAGCGAAAACAATGCACGTTCATTCCATCTGCCGACTACCATAGGAACTACTATTAGATCACACAGACTCAAGCTGAAATATGAGGGAAAAAAAAAAAGACCATTTGTGTGTTGGCACACACACACACTGTCCATAGGCAGGAAATACGTACTAGTACTTATAGTACTAGGACAAGTACTAATAAAATCTGCCAAAAACGTTGTTCCTAATGTGCAGCCAGCGGAAAACACAGAGGGGAAGAGGGGAGGTTACAAAGAACAGCGGAAAGGGATAAGATCTGTTTTGTTTAAACGAATAAGTCTCCCACAGGTCGTTTAGGCAATTCAAGCAGGAGGTCCCACTACACCAGAGCATAGATTAGTCCATTAGAGGATGAGCACAGACCTGTTCACTGGACAAGCGCCACCAAGGGTGGGAGGGGTAGAGTGAAGGGGTACGAAATGGGTGGGGGTTGGGGGTAAAGACGAGGTAAAACAGATTCCTAGCCTGCCACATGGTCAGGGCAATTTGGCGTAAAAGCCTTTGATGAGGACGTTTCAAAAGACAGATCTGTGGTACTGACGTTTGAATAAATAATGCCCTAATGGACATTTCACTCAGCGAGGCCAAAAGAAATGGGTTAATACCGCTTTGCTGATCTAACAGGGAGGAATGTGAAGATGGATGAGATTGTTACGCTCATAAATCGCACTATTATTTGCATAAAATTCAGATTAATTTTTAAGTGTTATTAGCATAAATTCTTATAAATCTAAGTATCATTAATGTCCATGTTCTGCGAAGTTTTTCTCTCATTTTGTTTTAGAACGTTGTGTAAGTGGATCTTAAGAAGAGTTATACCAACACAATCTAAAAGCAGCCACACACTTACTAAAAATACAAAAATATATTTAGAGAAACTTTATTTTTACTACATTTGCTCCTCTCATTTTATGTCTATTTGGAATTAATCCTCTATCAGTGCTCGGCTAACAGTGATACTTCACAGGCTGAGCCACCAGTAAAGGATGAGTCACTGCTCTGACTTACATCATTGGTGTTTCCCTAGAGTTAGGCTTCTTTGACATGGTACAATGACTAGAACTTTGATTCACCCTTTCATCAAGCACACACATTCTCACTCTAGAGATTTACTGTAGTCTCACTTCCCTAAAAACACTCCTCGTCTGTTGGAAATCTTTTAGTTCGCAGTGACATCACCGAACCCAAAAGTAAAAGAGGAAGTTAAATTTTCCTGTCATGTGATTCTACCACAATGACGTCTCATAGGAAAATTATAGGGTATGTCATCCCAGCACTTCAACTGAGTGACAAAACAATCGTGGCGTGATGAATGTTCCCTCGGGAGCAGTTCTGAGAAATCATCAGCTCATGCTTAAAATCCCAGCAGAAAAAGAAAAGGTTGCTTTCTCGAGCTCTCGTGACTCTTCACTCTTGCCCTCTGATGTGCCATCTCTCTCGACTAAGGGTGGGGAAAAACAAAAAATCTGCATTGGGAAACAGTAAAAGATGGAGGAATAACACGAACCTTCTCCACTGTGCTGCATGGTCCAACAATTAGTCATGGTATTTACAGTTTGACAATTTGAATGTGCTTTGGAAAGGCGATATGCAGACAGCTAAGCTTTTTATTTAAACAGGAGCAGGAAGAGGGCTTTGCTCTTGCATGAAAAGAATTAATTGAATGCTCAACCTCTGAGCTTACAAGGATGGCAGCAGAACACTTAATCCCTCCATGCTTGTACCAGAAATAATGTCTTTTGGCATACACAAGAGATCCATCTCGAACTCTGACAGTACTCTAAAGGATGCTTCAGAAGGACATTGACCTTTTTCCAAAACTATGACAAGAAACAGGGCCAGGGTAGTGGGGTCTGGCATTGATTTGGCATTGTCACTATAGAGTCACCTGTTTACTGTGGTGAATAAGGGCGAGAATTTTAGACAGGAGACACACCTTACAATTTCATTCAAACATCCATTCAAACGTTCCTCAAAGCAAAGCAATTTGTAGACCAAAGACAAAATGTTCTACCTTAAGTCAAATGCCACGCTCATTATCTTGTCACGTCCGATTCATCGACACGATGAATTGTAAAGATTTTGTAATACAGAACAGCATGGCAGACATCTGCATTAAAAGGTGAACAAAACATCAGCTCTTGCCAGTATGCTACGAGAAGCATCAGGGAAACATTATGGAAACCCCTTCAAAGTGATTGTGTATATATATATATATATATATATATATATATATATATATTGCTTTTTTGTTTAATTTTATCAAGTGTGCTGTTCTCTGTCACATGCCAGCTGCTTTTCTCCCAAACAACATTTACAGTAATTGAGTAGAAGCACTGTGTTCATTAAAGCCCATTAAAGCCCAGTACTGTAATGCACAGTTTCAATCTGGAACCAAGTAACTGGCTTTAACTGGTTTTAATCTGAGAAACAGCACAATCTATCAGTTAAAAATCAGCAAGTTTCAGTCTCTCATGTTATTTATTCTATGCTGAGTCCTTATACATTAAATACTGGTTTCATTGATTCTAACACAGTCACTAAACACAGGCTTGCGATGCCTTAATTAATAAAAATCTGCTGTCAACGTGCATTTAATAACTAATTTCATCTGAACAGAAGTAAATATGACTGGGTTTAAATATAACCACCCTCCTATGGAACTGTTCAGTTTGGATCTCTGATCGGAGCTGATCAAGAAAAAATTAAATAATGAAAGGCTGACTAGGGCACCACCCAAATATGCAGACACCTTACGCCAGAGAGAAGCCTTATTTTAATGATATGTGGGCCTTATATCTTTATTAATGTTATGGAATACAAATTGGTTGGGATGCACCTTAAAAAGTACATATATATTTTCATTAGTAGTATCAATTCTATGATTAATAATATGGGTGACATTTTGAGACATCCGATTTATTTCTATTAAACGTTCTCAACTCACCTCCATCTTATTCTCCATTCCCCATAAACAGGCAAACACACACCCTCCCATATATAACTACTGCGCTCTCTCACTCAGGTAGTCACTGGAGCCAGCGTTCACGCACGGAAATGACCAGTAAAGTCAGGCGCCAGAGTGACTAAAGCGTCAAGTAAACAGCGAAACTGAAACAATACCGTCAGTAGGTCCTGGTCACTGTGACATTCGATAGTTCACTCAAACACTGTTCAAAACCAAAATATCTGTACATTTAAAGAGTAACAACCGAAGACACTGTATACACTTGCCTTGGAAGTAAACCATTACGGACCAGAATCCTACCAGAATGTTTTTAAAACAATTCACTACGAGCTATTTCAGTCCGTCCATAGCGCAGTCGAAGTTTGACTTGTCCGCGTAAGGCGACCGTGACCGACCAACATCACTGCTTTTACTCGTGTATCGCGTTGTCCTTGGTACAGAAGCTCATTACTATTAAATCTCAGTAAAGATATCTGAAGCCGACGTTCACAAAAATAATGGTTTGAAACCCTTTATTACATTTTGGGAGACACTGATACATGCCATGATCGGAGAAAATCGCTTCGTTAATTTTTTCATCTCACACTGAAAAGTTAGAGGCTTCGTTAATATCTTTGCCTAAGCACTTGTTGATGTTGAATAAAATAAAAACCCGGGAACTTCAGATGAAAATGACTGAAACTGTACCATAATTCTCAGCAAAGCTATCGACATCAAACATAGAGGTGCGCTTCTTACTGGACGTTAACAACGCCGCACAGAGCGATAGCACCGCTGGTATCAAGCTAAAACACATACCTTGAGGGACCATCGCAGCCGTGATGAAGGCAAGGACAAGACAAGTAGTTAAACGCATCCTTTCAAAACCACGGTCTTCTGTCGATAAATATTGGTAGGTTAGAAGACTTGTGTAGTTGATCGCCTCTGACGTGAATCAGCAAAATGGGCAATGAAGTGGCTTCAGTTTCCTATAGCAGACTACTTTACGCTACCACAGTCATACAATGATCTAAGACGAGCATACAGTGTGCAGATGAACGCGACCGGGAGCAGGTGAAGTATGGGGGCGGTACCTCTTGAGGGAGTTGCAAGATAACCCCACCCATTGGCCACACCTACTTCAGTTTCGGCCGGTTGAAGGAAGGCAAACATACAGGTAGTAAAGACGACGTGGAATGGGTTGTAGACTTGAATAGAGAACAGAATTCTATACCCGCAGCAATTGTTCGACTGGTCATTTATATTTACAACTGATTATAGAGTTTTCATTGTGAAGTACGTTTACATTTAAGGAGATATCGACAAGCATGAGTTATTGTTTGGTGGCTCTTTTCTTATTTCTTTACGCGCCTATTGCATAACAACACTGCCACCTGTATGGCTAAAGTAGCAGCGACCAGTTATGACTGATGTTTGAAAATGCAAGGCAACGTTAAGAACGGGATTATTATAATCCAAATAATGAAAAACACCGGTTATTATCCCAATCTATCTGAAGTGCTCTTCTGTGTTTTTTTTTTCGTCTGGACGAAAACAACGTGGATACGTAAATGTCAGTGCAATTGTTGAAGGAGACATGTATGAAAACTTTCCGTTCGAGATTAACTCCAACTGTTAGGATAAACAATGTGCTTAGTTTAATTAGGAAGAAATCAATTTTATTTAATGCGCCACCCTTCGTGGAACATTACAGAGCACTAATTTCGGTTAGCTCTTAATTAATACCAAAATTAAGCACATATAATTATATCAATGATGCAAGTAACTGGGCGACTCTCACAGTTTCACATTACACCACAGCTGAAACGGAACAGGTTGTACTTTACACAGTGTTTTCTGATTTAAAGCAGAAATATATTTTCCGAGACTTGGTGGTCTGAATATAGACGGGGTTATGATCACTCATCAGCATGATACAGATCGGGTGGATTGCATAGGCACTAGGAGTATAAGAAGTCGTTTTTGTATTCATAGGCAATGCAGCTCTTCTTATGACTGAAAAAGCTGCTAGTACTACGACTCCCTTGCGTGAGATTTTGCCCCCCCCCCCCCTTTTTTTTTTTAAATCAGGAGATATCGTTTTAAAGTACATTTGTATAATACTGTCCCTGCGAGGTGACTGTGATTTGAATAACACTGTTTAAGTGCTGTGCCTGCGTTTAAAAAGACAGCAACTGCAACTGCAAATTAAAAAAAAAAAAAAAATGTGTTCAGTTCCAAATTGATCATTATGTGTTGGTCAAGTGAAATTCACCTCACATGAGGTACAGTATAAATTTATCACTGTTCTGCATTAGGGCCCACGTACCAAACCAAAAGAGATTAGCATCATCTAGAGGGCATCCACTTTCCTTCATTTACCTTGTAAATGTCAGTCCATTCAGAGATAACTCACTGGGTAGTTGGTTGGACATTATTGTTTACAGCAACAGATTGTTACCACTTGAAGATCTCGTAATAAAAACCAGCAACTAAACTTCGTTGTACATCAGGGCTACAGCTCTGTACAAGTGAACTTTTTGGATTAGCCTTTTAAGTGACTGAAGTAATAAACTTGGAGAAGTCGGGAATCACTCTATACAATCATTGTCATTCAACACCTATCATCCATTGTCTGCTGCAATAACAGTTTATCGCAGCTTTTATGATATAAACCGCTTTCTGACTTGATCCAACTGAGTGGGCCTGAGGGAAAGCTCGTGGCATCTCTCTTGTTAGAGAATTAGCATTAATTACCTGTGCAGGAGTCTTTTGGGCTTTGTTTTTCTGTTGCCTGTGTTCAGGGGTGCTTAATTCATGCCAGGTTGCCTTAGGTTATAGCAGCTGCGGTGTGGGGTAGAGCATCTAACATTGCATTTTAAGGGAAAAGATAATTCTTTGCATGTTGATGTGAATGCAAGAAAAAAAAAAAAAAAAAGACACTACTCGCTGTTAAATTGCTACGTTAGATTTTCTGGGTTAGATTACCGTGATTGATATTCCATTGATCCAAAGAGTGTGAAGGTATGCCAATTAAACGCATCTTGCAAAATGCTTTTTCGCACTTAGCATACCTAAATGGAGAGCTGGAACTGTGGGGGGGGGGGGGGTTTAGCAAACATAAAACTGCTGCGTTCAGGAAAGGACTGTAAACATTTATCCAATTTCAAATGTATTTCCACACATTTTAAAATAAATGCATTTATGGATGAATTTCAATACTTTGGAGACAGGGAAAAATGTCAAATGAAAGCATTTTGATTCGTAGCTGTGAAAACTGTACAAGGACAAACATACTTTCTGTTTGGATTGACAGTACACAGGGCAGTGAGAAGGATAATTTTAAAGCCCAGAGGTTTATCAAGTTTTGTCATAGACTCTTGAAACTACTGATTTAAACTGTGAGGTGAAGTTGAATATGTAACAATAAAGAGAAAGTCCTTATCTGTCCTCTAGAAGAACAATGAATGTATGACTAATTTTCTATTTGGCATTTAGATAATAACCTCATATTCAGACCAAGGCTTTCCATGATGTGTAACTCACTCTCTGCGTATTTTATTCCAAACATGATTTGGTCCATACTGCCTTTTAGCAGTATTTAACACATACTCTAAATATGACTACAAGCAATTGATTCTGAGTTCTCTACTGAGTGAGTTGGCTTTTCAGAGTAAACATGCAACCTGTTGACCCTGAATTCTATACGGATAAATATGCAGTGCTTTCTGATTATCGTGACTATCTGCTCATCAGTGAAGTGTATTACCATTATTATTATTATTATTTTCCACACAGAGAAAAACCTCTTGTGATTTAAACCTGAGAACTGATTCTATTAGTCTTAGTGAGACTTCTGTTAGTCATGACTTCTCAGGCGTACAGAACCTGTGGAATAACAAGTGTGTTCACATATTCTCTGCTTAGCCAATGTCTCCTGTTTCTGTGTGTCTGACAGTTTTTATTGCCTTTGGCAAGGACGAAAAATGGCCTGACCTCAGAGATGCAGTGTTCATCCAGCACTACTGAAGAGGGAAGCCTGCTCCATGTTCTTCATATTACTGGGGTTTGTGAGTCAGTCCAACACAAAAATTGTTGTCATGGGAACGTATGTATACACACTATGCTGCACATTGAAAATGTTGATAAAGGACATTTTTTTTTTTTTTACGGCTTTAACAGACAAACCGCATCAGAGACCAGTTCACAGCGAGTTATGCTGACAATGCAAGGGTAAATTTCATATTTCTGTACTGTGAATGGAATGTAATATTTGAGTCCTGATTTTTTTTAATATTACCAGTATGCCTTAACTTGTTTTGTTGCAGTATAATTGACATGTTCTTGTAGTACAACAGAAATTCTTGGGGGTTTTTTTTTTTTTGAAAGAAAAGAAAAGGGCATCATTGACACACCATGGTGGCTAAGCCATTGTGGACTGCGGTATGTAGCCCTCTTGTGTTTTATATTAGGATGATTCTTTTCACAAAATCAGTCTATTTTAGACAAGGGCTCAGTCACAGAGTCAATATCTCATCAGCTTTCCACTTTAGATTACATTGATGTTTTCACTCAGTGCTTACATTCAGGCAGTCTGGTTCATTACGTTGCCTCTTTGAAAAATTACTCAGAAAGAAATAATATGGATTACTACAAATTAATAAAATGGCATTTGCATTTATTAAAGCGACTGGAACATTAATCCTTAATATACTAAAATTAATCTTAGAGTATTTTGTGTAATCAAGGTTAATTAAATTACATTAGATTCAATCATTTACTCTTCACTTGAGTTTGTGGTTCCAGTCAGGCAGAAGTAGGTGTTTAGTGAAAGCATCCTGTTTCAGGAAACATCCATAAACCAGTGTTACAATTACGTGTCTGAGCTTCAGCCCAGAAGCTGAAGACAGCAGTGATTTGTATCGACACTAAAGGGCCCTGAATGCCATACTTGGGTTATTATCATGAAACTGTCTACAGCCATACAGCCATAATGCCGCACACTCTCAGATCTATCACTGGCATGCAACATGAAGGAATTTTGATCAGCGTGATTAAGCAGTCTCAGCAGAGAATGAGACTGGTGAACGCCTCTGTCTGAACAGTGTATTCACAACATGTGCTGTTCAACACCGATAATATTAAATACAAATCTTCTTTGATCTATTAGTAAATTTGAATCAAAAGAAAACATGTGTGTCTGTTGAGAGCTAGATTAACTGAACAATCACATGTATCTCAAAGGCCTAATAAAAGCAAATTTGCCACCAATGGCATCAAATATTCATATTACTACTACTATTACTACTACTACTACTACTACTAGCACTACCACTACTACTACTACTACTACCACTACTACTTCTGCTAACATAGTTATATGTGCTTAATGTTTAAATAACTGTTATCATGTGTCTTGGTGTGAATGTTATGTATTCTGCAGGTACAGTTGTGTTTAGTCAGTGATATGAAAACACAACAACCTTACAAAGGCACAAAACATGACAAGATATCCATTTGAAATCATTTTAAATTAGAAAGGCTTGGAAAGGGCTCTAGTCAACCACTGACAGTCATATAGTGATTTAAAATGCAAATGGAATTGAATCTACTGTGATCAGTCATGATACTTTTCAAGGGTATAGTGCATTAACGTGGAATCACATCAAGGTCGGGTTCATTCCACAGTCGGTTAATGGTCAATAATCATTCCCATTGGAACACATTATATCTGAAATTGGTGGTGGCATGCTTATTGGCCGCTTCGTGAACCCATTTCTGTGGTGTCTAGGCTTGTTGTCTGTGATTCCTTAGCAACACATATAAAACCTGTTATTTTAGCCACATAAAACAAATAAGCAAAAATGTAAGGGCTTTCATTTCGCGGCTGCACACCGAATATGAGTAAAATCTTTTAATACGTTGGTTGTGTTATGTGTAAGTACATTTGCCATAGACATGTAAACATACAGTTCTGTGGTAATCTGATCTTTTTTTTTTTTCCTCTGCTGTTTTTCTTTTCTTCTGTTCTCCTCTGTTCTGTTATGTTCCATTCTGCATGGCATGTGCTATTATAACACAATTCATTATGTAACATACTTTAGAAATGCACTGTCAGAAATATACGCTTAGAAATTACACACCATGTACCTGTCCAAATTTGACTGAATTACATCCATCTGTGGCACATAAGAAAATTGAGATCCACTCCACAGATGTGTTTGTTACCACCGAATGTAAATATTTTTCTTAAAAATGACTGAAACTGAGTGCATGATTAAATTTCCTATTAGCACAATCACAGTTTAATTACACTCTAGTAAATTAGCACTCCGTCTGAAAGTTCATTTTCATTACAAAATGTAAAGGATGACTCAAAACATTTTGGTGACTGAAACATTTTACACGGTCTGCTACTTGATGTAGCGTGTGGAGTGAGCTAAGATATTTTTTTTTTCTCGCCCTGTGGTGCTTGACAGTGGATGGTGTTCCATCTTCTTCTGAGGGACAAGGCAGAACGTTTAGACTTCTGATGAATTTAACTCCAGACTTCAGACAATGGCAAGTTTCTGCTCCCTTGCCAGACTGGGTATTTTTTTTTTTTTTTTTTTACTTGTTTGTTTGTTTGCTTGCCTGTTTGGTTTTTTTCCTCCAATTTGAAATGGGAGAGAAATGCAGAGCACAGGTGGTAAGTCAGTAACTCACTTTTTACCACCCAAGTGTGTTGTTTAAGGTGTTATTCATCAAGGGAATGCTCATGAACATTTCACAGCTCAAATGCTTCAAACCTCGCCCTGACTGAGAAGACCAAATAGTCTCTCTCTCTCTCTCTCTCTCTCTCTCTCTCTCTCTCGCTGTGTGCCTGTTCACTTTGTTTTTGTTTGCTTGCATTTTCATTCCTAAAGTTTAAGAGAAATGCAGAGCAGAGGTGATTTGTCAGAAACCGATTTTTCACCAGCTGAGTGGTTGTTAAGAGTGTCATATATCATCTAATATTTGTGCATAGTGAAAAATTCACACAATGAACAAGGATGTGTGGATCGCAGAGTCCCAAGACTCCAATATATTCATAATCAGTAGGACATTTCATATATGTACATAGAATACATCATTTATAGCCAGAGAGAGATGATGAATGTAACTTTTTACTGGAGCCTTTTTCATGTAATGTACCTTAACATTTCAGATTATAACAGGGTTTTCTTGTTACAAGGACCTGCAACAGATGCACAGAATAAATGTCATATTAGAAAGAAAGTTTTGATTTAGAATTTTTCAAGGAAACAGATCATCCGGAAAAGCATTAATAACACAAGGCTTTAACTCAGTCATGACATAAATGTCATAAGCTCACAATCGCTGAAGAGAACAAAATCAGTCCCGGTTTTTTATGGTTTTGTGTTCCATCCTGTGCCTATGCAGTAGATAATGTTTTCTCCCCAAATGGAGTTAAGAGGCTAATTATCTAAATGTCATGAGTCAGTGGCTTCAGAGTTTTGAATAATCCATTCAGACAAAGAAAAAAAAAAAAACAATGTTTTTTTTACACAAAAAATGTTCAATACTCTCTCTCTCTCCCTCTCTCTCTCTCTCTCTCTCTCTCTCTGTTAAGACACTCACAGTAGCTTTCTGATACACTCTGTGGAAAAACGACATATTCAGGTGTATCCAGAAAGAATTAGTATGCCAATGCTGAGCCAAACGCTGATGTTCTCAGCAAATGAATTTTTCAGCAGTGCACTTGGCTCTGTAGAGAGACCTCAGGGGATTAAATCCATATTATGCCCATCAACTGGAAGAGGTCTTACATCTACAGTTGTGCTGCTGCGGCTAGTGTATGAGAACTAATTAGTTCGGGACAGTGTGTTCTCTGAAACTGGCAACATCACTGCATTTTTCTCTGACAGCCATGGCTGTTTTTGGCCTGCTCACCTGCCGAGATCTTCACGGGACACCTCCCCCACCTAACCCTCCCCACCCCAAAACAACAGAGAGACGTTTTCCTACTCAGCTTCGCACAGAATGAAATCTCGGCATCCCCGTGCATGTTTTCGACCGAGCTTCCTGTTTTTTTTTTTTTTCCCTCTTTTCTTTAACGTGTTCTTCTTTTGATCTTCCCTGTATTTTGCGGTTCAGAGCTAGCAGGTTATATTTCGACATCTTTTGAAACACAGGTAGCATAGATTGGCAGTAATAAGGACTGTTTGCCACCTTCAGGGATTTCTTCTCTTTCCTTGGCAACAAGCTATAAAGATTACTGTGAAAAATGAAAACAGTCCCTGGTTTCTGATAGAAGCAAGAAGTGCTCCTGTTTTGCTCTGAATCTCCCCAGGATAAGTGCAGGATAACTCTATCACAAATGCTACATTCACATTGTTTCTCTTTGAAAATTTGCTGCTGTATTAACCATGGTTGTGATAACCTGTATACGTTTGTTGGAAGATTACGTGGTTCCATAGCTACTCTCTGAAAAATGATTTGTTAGTTATTCACTGCTGAATATACAGTAAACACTATGTGTGTGGTGATACAGGGAGGCCGGTCTTTTACGAGAACATCTTCTTCTATTGTTTATGAAGTAGGAGCCATAAAGTGAAGGATTTCATTACCTGTTGAAGTTTATTAATCAGACCTGTTTTGGGAGCAGCTGTGGCTTAATTTTTTTCCCCTTGCAGTCTAAAATTATGCTAGTGTTTCCTTTATGTCAACTAACAAAATTCCATCTGTAGTTTCGCAATTGTCATAATTTGTTTCCTGCCTGTGGTACATACAGGATGTTCAGTGTATCTACACGCAACCAAAATTTAAATAGAGGAAATACATTTTTAGAGCATTAACTGAAATTGTGCTTTTACATTTCTGTGTAAAAAATATCATGATAAAAAGGAAGTGCTCTGTCAGATAAACAAGATTTACCTACTAAAAAAATTCATCATGTAAACAGAAAATTTACATAACTTAAGCAAAACTTATACTAAAATAAATAAATAAATAAATAAATAAATAAAAGTCTCTGAGAAGTGTGATGCATACACTTGTTTTCAGTGTGAAACACAGCATGAAACAGCGCTAGAAAGTATACATAGGATGAATGCCAATGAGCATGCACTGGATGTGTCGTTGCAGTTATCATATAAGTAGATCCTCGGTCGAATATAAAAGAAATCTGTGTACCAGACTATGCTACAGCAAGTGCTTGTTTAAAAAAAAAAGCAGTCTGGTGTTACACTATGCATTTTATTTACTTGCAGATTTCCATGCAAATTTGTATGTGTTTGTGTGCTGTGATTAAATATATACATATATATATATATATATATATATATATATATATGTATATATATGTGTGTGTGTGTGTGTGTGTGTGTGTGTGTGTGTGTGTAATTTGTGGATCAGTTGCACATAACTCCAGCTGAGATCTGCAAAAACTTTAATCTTTTAAAAGCTTTAAAAAAAGAAAAAAAAAATCCTTAGTGATGAGACCACCCTCCACATTTTTTTTTTTACTGAACTGCACTGAATCACTAAAATGTTCGTGATTAATGAGCCTTTAAGACTCTGAACAGTTTAATCTAAGTTAACAAAACCTTTTTTTTTTTTTTTTTGCTTACAAAAAAGCTGGGTTTGTTACTTGCCGCATTCTGGCGTAGGTTGCATCTTAGATTGTCTTCTTCATGTACTGTTTGTAGCACTACTGATTATTAGCACTTCTTCAAAGCTCTATTCTGGCCTTAGCTTCCTCTTTTATTTCCTGCATCTATTTTGAACCTGCATCTGATCAGTTATTGAAACTTAGCCTTGCAGGGCTTGTATCAAAGTTGGCTCCTTTAACAGCCGTATGCTTAGATTGTATCTTGTCTCACTTGCACGTCACTTTGGACGAAAGCATCCGCCAAATGATTAAATGTAAATGTTGTCAATTTACTTTGTTACTTTGTTAGAGCATTTCAACCCAAAATTTCAGTTGGTAGTGCTGAAGTACGTTTCTTTAGCTAATCCTCTAAGACTTTCTGACATTAAAGTATTGCATCTGCCAAAACTGAATATGTAAGTTGAAGTTAATAAAGCAGAAGTAGGGAAAAGTTTCATCCTTACAGAGGGGCTGACTAATTACTATTTTTTGCATGTATCTCATTAAAGAAAACTCATTCAGGTCCCCGCAGATGTGCCTTCAATGAAACCAAGTCATCTATATTTCCCAGAAGTATTCATTTTGTTCAATGTATGTCTTTTTTTTAAAGAGGTGAATGTGTGAAGTTATGCAAAGGCCTCTGCTACTAGACTGGGCCATGGGTGGCAGGCTGTAATACTTCTATTTCAACCTTGGCTGTTTAGCTCATTGGTTTCAGCCTGAAATCATTTATGTCCTTTCAATTTTTCTTTTCCAATTTTGTTTTCTTTTTTTTTTTCACAGACTTGCATTAAACACTATAAAACAGTGTAATTTATAAGCCTTAGAAATGAGGCAAATATAATAAATCACCAAATGCATAAAAATGTAATGCTTTTGAGAGTGCTTAAGTTATTATGTACTTATTTCTTCACGAATATGCACGATAGATAGATAGATAGATAGATAGATAGATAGATAGATAGATAGATAGATAGATAGATAGATAGATAGATAGATAGATAGATACTTCCAGACAACTGAAGTGGAACCATTTTCCCATTCAAGCTTCAGGATCTTCATGAGCAAGGTTGATAACCAGGTTTGTTGCTTTATTTAGTCTCTTTATGCCAAATCATTAAAGGACATGATTTCTCTTAAAGATCAACTTCAGAGCAACCTTGCATGACTGTGAGATAGAACAATAGGTTTAATAGCTTGGCTTTACAAATGCTGCTTCTCCAGTTGTTGGGGAACGTCTTTCAGTCATAAAAGTTAACACAAATCAGTTATATAATGGCTATATATAGTTTTATTGGAGGAAGCCTCTTAACAGTTAGCAAATCAATAGTTAATTAAAGTACAACAGTGTGAAGAAAAGGCAAAGAGAATAAAAGTTGGAACAGCTCGTCATTGTGGGTGACCAAAGGGCATAAGGAACTGGAGGCGTGATTTTTCAGGCCCCATACCAGTCAATATGTCTAGCCTCTGGTTGGAAACAATGCCTTTGCATTATTCAGAATAAGACTTTTTCAACATGCTATGTATTGTGAGTGTAAGGGCATATAGAAGCCTTGATTATCTTTTGTACTGAGAGAACTGATGGAACCTTGAGACAAAGACAGCTAAGTATATAACTGGACGTTTTGCGTTGGTGGTAAGCTGTTAACATTAAACAGTTATATTCCCAACAAACAAGAAAGCTAAGACCTTGAGTAGGTTCTTACGTAGTTAGTGATTTACAATGGAAATTTTTAATATTTTCGAAGTATGCCTCTTTAAACAGCTACCAAAAAAGTTTAATACTAACACTTAAATGCACAACATGAAATATTCAAAAGTCATATTCAGTTCTAACTTTATAGCAAGGAAAACAGTCATCATAATTCAGAAGTAACAGCATTTTCTGAGGACTCAATAAACTCTTTTAAAAAAAAACTGCAAAATGCTTTGTTCTCAAAGTAAATCGCTCAATCACTCGGAATGTTCTGGGCTCTGTCCCAAAAGCCAAACTTGTTAGCATGGAATGATGGCTCAGGTATAGCATGGTGAACAGGCTTTTCAACAGCATGTGTCCACTGGCAACTGCAGCTCTCAACCTTTTTTCAGCAAGTTAAAACCAAATCAACAAACATTACAAAGGACTTTTCAACTTAACGAAGGTCTTCGGCGCTTCGCTATGCCATTGCAAAAAGCAGGAAGGAGAGTATAACTTTTTTATCCAGAATAATTAATATAGTTAAGATTGTGAGACAGAATACAGCACACATATGGGTGACTCAAGACCTACACTTTGGTTCCAACAACGAATATGTTCTTTAGACTCTGTTTAATACCAAGGATGGATGGTCTTAGGAAGCATAGCAGCACAGCTCACGTTGGTTTCTGCCACCGCACTGTCTTATGTAGTCCACGTTCCCTTATGGAGACTCATAAAACCCATGGGCAAGCCGCCAGCTGACTCAAGGCCCTGGTCAATCTTTCTTGTCCCTGTAAACATGGAGGCCAGCCTGACAGAGTGCTTAGATCTGTTTGTTCGCTGCTGGCTTTCAGATAGTGCTGTCTTTTTAAAGACGTAATCATGCCCGCATTTAATGGGGGCACGGCTGTGCTGGAAAGTCTAAAATGGGAACTCTTCAGAGAGTACTTCTTTCAAATGTACCCTTCAACAAGAACTCATCGAATTCATCATGTTATCAAATATAACTCGTTGTTTTCTCTTTCTACAAAAGGAAAAACGAAGTGGATAATGTTTTGAGATCTATTCCCAGGTGCTCGATGATTGCTTTAAATAGTGGCCCATCTTCCTTCTTGGATACAGTTTCCACTTCTCTCAGCATATCAGTAGGTCATGACTGCTAGGGACACTGCTGAATGTTTTGCAGACCTCAGTATGGCATTTAGGTTTTTGCTATACAAGTTGAGCTCTCCAGAACGTACATCTTTCAGGTATTTTCTGATACTTCCCGAGGTAGAAGATGTAGGCAAGCAGAACACACTTACATCTTCATTTGTTGTTCCAGCCTCTACTTTTGATGGAACATGAATTCTAAAAGAGCTTTGATGTTGTTTAACTCATGAAAAAGGGTTAAAGGACTTGCATGCCATGTATAGAGCTTCTCTTCTCGGCAACAAAATCAGCGATATGCCTGCCCCAACATTCAGAGTAGTTCAGAGGTTTTGGCCCTAACGTTTGGGTAGGAGGTGAGGTGTAAGAAGGGTGTGGAGCTGCAGCTGTGGAGCTTTCAAACAGTATGAAAAGGAATATTGGAATGTAAACATGTCTTGAAGTGCCTCGATATTGAAATAGTCTAGCAAAAAGCTACATTCTATCTCGGTGACTAAGACCGATAGACGTAATGACAACACGCTAACAGAGATTAAGAAAAATAATGAGCCTCTTTTGCTTGCTGATGCAAATGCAGGCAGCATAAGCCCAGGTAGAAATCGACGTGGCATTATGAAAAACACTGTTGAGGTGTGAATTGAATTGAGTTTTTCACTGAGGCCAGTTCCTTTTTTACTGACTCTTCCTATGCATGAACAAGATATAGAACAGCTTGCCTCAGCAGACTAGCAGACTATGTAGAGCATGGCTCATTGAGAGAAAAATTCCTGTCAGAGAGAATGGACTCCACTGTCTTTGCAAACCACTTTTCTTTCTTTCTTTCTTTCTTTCTTTCTTTCTTTCTTTCTTTCTTTCTTTCTTTCTTTCTTTCTTTCTTTCTTTCTTTTTCATGTATTCTCTGAGGGAGACAATCTTTTTCATTATGTATGTTCCACACATGGAGATTTAATTTTACCACACACGAGACTTACTTATTTGCATAGACAATTAATTATTGAGCAAATCAGCTCTTACTTCCATATTATGATAATTGTCCAATCCAGCGCATGACCCCAAATTCTGGTCAATGTGTCGCATTTTTAAGACATTTTCAATCACGTGGCTTTGTAGCCAATAGAACCATACCTCAGATGTTCGAATTTCCATCTTTAAAATGAGAGTAGTGATTTGAGTGACTGCACCAATCCGGGCTCACATTCAACATCTCCGCTAACTCCCTGAAGAGCACGTGTGGCACCAACTTTGAAATTTGGTACATGGCAAACAAATAAAGCTTCGCTTGAATTGTTGTTTTACATTCCTGGGGGGGATGAATCAGCTCGTGCCACACAAGCTGTGGGTTTCAACTTACAAAAGAAAAAAAAAATGAGAAGAAGAGAAAAAGCAATTAAATCAAGTTTCATCCCAGAAAGGCTGTGGATGCTACCCGTAAGCCTTCCTATTACACTAATCCTGCTTGGAAACCCAATACGGATAAGAAATCCGTATGATACTCGGCAAACTGCTCTCTCTCTCTCTCTCTCTCTCTCTCTCTCTCTCCCTCTCTCTCTCTCTCTCTCCCAAGCTTGAAAGGACATTAAATTACCGATCACAGAAAATGGATGAGTGGCTATGGCCTCAGCTCCCCTTTTGAAGAGAACTGCAGAGGGATTACCACTCCCTCTGTATATAGGAAAAGACTCCTGCTATGAAGGGGAAGGGATGCAGGAGGGAGGCCCTGTCTGTTGGCCGTACAGAATAGACCTCAGAGGGATGTGAATCCTTGTAATAGCCGGATCCATGTCAATCAATAAAATCACAAATCAGTGATTGCTTATCACCTCATCTGATTTAGTAGACAAGAGGTATTTAATGGCTGCCAGAATAATCTCCCTTGGGACTCTGACATTGGAATTTGGTGCAGTAGACATTTGTAGTTATTTATTTAGTTTTGTGAGGCACTTTTCAGGGTGCGAACAGTGAGGCTGCTGGAATTCTATTGTTTTTTTTTTTTGGTTTGTTTTTTTTTCTGTTCTTGAAAATAAGTCGTGCGGAAGCAAAACTACACATGCACAGTTCTGCAGCCTTTCAATGCTGAGGCTCTCAAACTTCCAACAAGCAGCTTGATTATGGCACCATATGGCATATAAATACATTTTTGGGCATTATTTATGAACCATGTGGCCTACAAACAAAACAGTCTTTTCTTTTATGAAAATTACCATTGCAAACTAGCCCTCGGCCATTTGCTCAACTGCCACTAAATTACCGCAATTCAAGAAGCGAAAATTTAGAGTTCTTCACACTAATTACAAAAAAAAACCCCAACACCAACGATAAAAACAAAAACAAAACAAACGAACAAAAACCCTTCAGAATGACATTGTGGCCACATACCAATCAAATGTTGTGGTTGTAGCCTTCTGAGCCAGACAAGCTGAAACTCGTGAACTTTTTGCCTGCTCCATAATAAACTTGGTACATCTGTGTAATGGGTGTCATTGAGGAAAGATCCAAAATTTCACGTCTGTCGATATGTGACGCTACATCATTAAACATGCCTGCAACTAAGAAACTGTTTGACCAATCGAGCTGATAATTTGCACACAGTCTGTTGGTTGAAGGCCGTATGCGTAAGAAAGAAATGTTATCTTAAAAATCCTGCTCAACCTCAGTGAAGTTTAGCCAGTCATTTCTCAGGCTTGGGAGTGGCGACAGACTCACTGGGGCCAAGTCAACAAAAATGATCAAAAACATTTGACTTTCCAAAACACTGTTGGAAAGTTAAAAGCCACCACACGCCAACCTGACCAAAACAATTCCGCAGAACTGTGAATCGTGAACCGAACTCATTCCGTGTCTTTTCGAAATGACTCTAAGAGAGCTTGAGAAAAAAAAGTTGCAATTGTCAGTTGTTCCGATGGTCAATTGCTCTAACAGTAGAACTTAGTCAAAATGTTCACCTCTTCCAAGTATGTACGTTGTATATTTCATACTGAGCACACAACTCTAATAAGACATGTGAATTTTTGAACGCTATCAGCTAAGCCGTGGTACAGCAGGGGGAAAATCTTGTGCACTGCTTGGACCCCGACGATAGCTGTTCGCAGCTGTGCTTTTCTTTATTTCTCATCCATACATTTTTTTTCCCCCTCAATATCAGCAAAGGTCTATTCCTGAAATGTTACAACATAACTTCTTTCAGAAACTCTGGGCTTTTGTTCCCTGTAGGCCATTGTGCCACCTTTCAAGCAAGTTCCTCATTTATGTATGTTATAATCTGGAATTCAAACGTGTGTTTTGTTCTGTGTAAAAAGGCTGCTGAGCTGTCACTTTGAACTAGTCTTATATTTTAACGGAACCTCCTCTGCCTTGTGAAGAAAGGCCTACATAGTTCTCCTTCGATGCAATATTTATAAGACATCGCGTTGTGCCAACCCCCTTTATAACTGATATAAAGATTTTATGCGACAGATAAAATGTCATATATCTTAACAGTTTTGCAGACCAACAAAAAATATCTGAACTAAACAAACACTGAAAATCTCTTTGCTTTGAAATACAGAATTGCTGTTCAGATAAACGTAGACAGACAAATATGTTTGTTTACAGTATGTCTCGCATCATAAGCTGGAGACTGGCTGTGTCCAGGAGTACATCAGAATTATGGAATGATAATGACTTAAATTTGTTCTTTCTACTGTTCAAATACACAAATGAATTTTAGTCACTTAAGAGGGGCTGCATATTTACAATTTAAAGGGGTCATCTACAAGGCATTGCAATTTTCATGTGGAAAAAAACAAAACAATGTTTTGTGTTTGATGTGAAGGTACAGTTCTCTGTTCAGAACTTCAGTTTGTAGTAAATGAATAGGGAAGCGAGGTGTATGCTCTTAGAAGTGGGAAAAATGTTTCATTCTAAATTTTCAATTACATCACAAACTGAACTCAAATCCCTCTGCATCTGACAGTTTTGTGACCCATGGTTTGAAAATGACTATTTTTCATATTATGTATGCCTGTTTCTGTATGCCTGTTTCTGTGTGTGTGTGTGTGTGTGTGTGTGTGCGCGCGCGCATGTTTTTTTTGAAGGAACAGACTTTCAAAAGGATGTTATTATTGTTTGCAATCTCCCCTATGCTACAATACTGGATTTGTTTCAGAATAACTCTGACAGGGGAGTATTTTTTTTGTTGTTGTTCCCCTGCAATGTCAATCTTTTAACAATTTTTTCTCAATTGCTTTTTTGCTACAGCACCTTCATTTATTTATTTATTTTTTCAACACCCCCCCCCCCCCCCCCACTTTTTTTTTTTACCTTTTGTTTTGTTACTCCCCAGGTGATTCAAAGCAGATGGAATATTGAAAAAAGGGGGGAAAAACAACAACAACAACATAATAATATTGTATAATTTTATGTGGAGTGAAAATACACTATTATCTTTATCCTGCAGCCGTGAATACCTGCTCTGCATATATAATTAATGAATGGACGAATGCCACAGACTTGTACTTCCATTGCTCTGTCCAGTGGTATGATCTTTAAGCTCTGAATACAAAATGTGAGTTCCGACAGCAACACAAGTGCCTCAGGATAGCAGGCCTATAGAAATCTGCAAGAGCAGAAACACTGGAGTGACCATGTACACCTCACTGACCTCCCATTCGAGCCTGCAAACTCTTCCTGTATCACCACAGTCCTTGAATGGGAGCCAGCATGCGGCCAGCAAGATAGACTGCCACTACTCTTCCCTTCTTGATTCCTTGTTAAAACTAGTTGCTTATGAGCTTCAAAGGATGAAACTGTAAAAGGGCGGGAAGGTGGGGGGGGGGGGGGGTATAGAGGAGACCCTGTATCCCAGAGAGTTTGTGCCATGTTCTCTATATTCATACAGAATATCAAACAGCTATGATTATTATTAATCACATCACTGAAGCGGATACTAGATCATCAGTTGAAGTATGGGTATTTTTTGTCAGCATCTGATTTCTTCACTTTCTGTAATCTGAATGTTCTGAGGGTTTAGGTCTTACCGGCTAGAGGGTGTCTCGTGTTGTCAAAATATGCAGTATTTTTTAATTGTTGTCAGGGTTGTTTGTAAATGACTGGTTATGTGGATGAGTGACACTGTGCTACAATAGTATGACTAGTAATGTTAGAAGGATCTTAAGGCAGGAACTGCTGAATAAACCAGTTTGCAGCATATTAAACAAAGAAGCCTTTCATTTCACAATATATGACACTGTGCATAAAGTAAATGTATATAAATTACATGAGGAAACATTAAAAATAAATAACTGCATCCTTAAAGAAAAACACCCTTTCAAAAGCACTCTCTCCCATTCCCTTACAAATATGTATATCATCTTGTTAGTCACTCTAACTCACCATCACAGTTATTCTACAGACAGAGCTGAAAATATTTCTCAGAATGCATTAATTTAAATGAGGCGTTAATTATTTACAATGACTTTGAGGAACTGCCTAGCATACTTGACACATCTAGCAGCAGAAAGAAATCAACGGTTTGGTATATATTTATATTTTCTTTTGATAGGAGCAGTTTTCATTTGCGATTATGTCCTTGATGAGACGGATAATTGTGTGCTAAACCACCCGTTTTGTAAATGAATCTATTCTATTTTGATTGGCTAGAGATGGATGCAACCATCTCTAAACCACTTATCCTAGAAATACAGAAATTTCCATTTTTTTCAGGTCTTGGCTATTTTATCTCCCAAATCTTCCCATAATTAACTATCAAGTACATTAATAATCTGTCACCAGCAGTCAATACCACCAGCTTTTTATATTTTAATGATCTTTATTTTGTCTGTCATCACAAGAGCACTATGTCAGTGGCAAATACACATGTGTTTTCCCATCACACAAAATAAGTATGCTTGTCCATCATTATTAATCAGTGGCCAAAAATAAACACAAGACTGGTCTTGCTTGGGGTTGAGATTAACTCGCAGCCAGTGTTGTAGACTGGTTCTCAATTGTCTTCCAGACCACATCTGTTTATTTACTGAATAGCAGTCATATACACAGTGAAGTTTATCTATGTCAGAAAGTAAGTTGTGGCACTAAAAGCCTGTCATGTGTGATTTAACAAAGGATTCATTTGCTGTGAAAGAGCGAGGCTTTTTTTAGGAGCAACCTTTTTTTTTCTCAAGGCGTCCTTTTTTTCGAGATTTATGCCACAGGGCCCTGCTAACTGAAGTGCCACTGACATTTACACAAAGGAACACAGAAGGAGCTGGCTTGTGAAAGTGATGACAGGCTTAGACTACAATGTGAACCGGCACGTGCGAGACATCATCAACCATCAGACAGATCCTGACAGGTTGTTAGAGGCATATTAGTTAATCAGATGCTAACGGAGAGCAGTTTTAAAACCGCCACCTCTTCGCACGCGCGTGTTGCTGTCTGGGTTCCGTCTCCCCCGCGTTATCTGGAGATACTTCCAGGGGTTTAGCTGATCTTATCCTGCTCCTTATCTCCTCAGAACTCTGTGACCTGGTGCCTGAGTGACGGAGGAATGTCAAGAGTGACTGCGGTGGCACAGATGGTAAGGGATGGGAAGGGGATGGAGGGGGTAGATGGATGTTGGCGGTCTGATCAACACATCTGCTTGTCTTCCTCAGCCGCTCTTCCACGGCCTTGATTAGCCCCCCTCCCCGAGCCCTCGTCTGCGTCTAGTCCTGAATCAGTCACTCAGATGATACCAGTCTGTGGGGATCCCAGCATCCACTTCATTCATTGGTCTCATGCAGTTTTCCTTTATTTGATACTCTCACTGTCCCATTTCAAGTGTGTAATTCTTGTCTGATTTGGAAGACTCGTGCCAGTGTTAAAGCACAAATCCATATATATATATATATATATATATATATATATAGACTCGATTTTCTCTGTCTAAAAATTGTATATCTCTTTGAATAAAAAGCTATGCATTCTCAGGGCATATTCTGTTTAAAAATTCTCACTGTTCATTCCAACAACACTTATGACTTATGGTATGGCTAATGTTGGATATCATAAAAGAGCATTTTGTGCTGTTTTGGGAACAGATGCGTGCCAAGGATGTGGGACTTTTATGACTGACATCAAGTTGTTCATTTAGTTAATAGTCCCTCTTCTGCTTTATAATGAAATTAGGAATTTACTATAGGGGTGGAGCAGTTTTGTGTTAAAGATTTTCATTCAATTTTGCTTGACTGTTTCCATAGAAAAAAAAAATACCCTGTCACATTCTTGCCAAATATTCTAAATCTGTTTGAAGCCCCAAAGGCTCTTTCTGCCTGCTTCACTCAGTGAGTCATTCAGTCAAGAAGATAGTTGGAGTGTTATGACCTTCAAAAGGCCTTAGAGATCTCTTCAGTGCTTTACTTTTAATTCAAGAAACTTGAGAGGTTGTCTCCTGTAAAACCAGCTTTGACAGATGTCTTGAAGACTGCTTATATCTTAAAAGACTTAAAAAAAAAAAAAAAAAAAAAAAACATTTCAAGGTCCAGCTGCGTGATTAAAAAGTGGCACAAATATTTACCCACATACGGCAGGCCCTATTGGAGCAGGCCTCGTTGTCTTGTGTCGAGATGGCCTATTATTGCTTTCTCAATTATCCCCAGTCTTATGCTGTTTGTCCTGGTTTAGCTCACTTCATGAGTTTTCAAATATCTTTCCATCTCACATTGATTGTGTAGTCAGAACTTTAAAACCTTTAGTTCAATTGCGCAAAATAGCCTCCGTTTGTTTTCTGGTTAATGTCTATGCTTGACTCACCTGCACATATTGATTACGAGCATTAGGTAATGTTGTTCTTGAAAATAAAGCTTAGTCTTTCATAGTAAAACTTTCTAAAAGAGCATTTAACCAGGTGTCTTGTTGTAATAAAGAAGATACAACTTAAATCAGTGGTAAGTGACGTCTTTCACTACCGTAACACTTGATCTTTCATAATCTAATTTTCATTTGGTCTTTGGAGCCTCTCTATAAAGCTTTGACTGCTTTTGCAAACTGTCCTATTGATGCTGTGTGATAACATCATACTACAGCTCACAGCTGACCCTGGACTTATTTCTAAAATAACTCTTATTCAGTGCTCTGAATTAATTTATTCACTGATCTGAATGCACTCTGGGTAATTCAGACATTGCTGTATTACAGACTTGTTTATCACACTCTAAGGGCATATTGGGCATACTTGCATTTCATCAATAATTTCCAAGTAGTCCTCACAGATTTTGTCTGGTATCCTGAAAAATTGTAATGTGAATTTATGGAAAACACCTACTCTTTTGGCCTTAAGCTATGGCCAAAGAACTACAAGACATGAACAACTAGAGCGTATATTCAAATGAAGAATGTTGTTGGTGAGGGTATGCACGACCAAGTATTTCCCATATTTCTTACTCAGCGTGAGGTGCAAGAGGGAGTGAAAATAAAGTGTCACCGTCGCATTCTCAGAGAAAATCCTTTTACATTTCATGTAGGGAAGGTGTACGTCGAACGATTTGATGTCCTGAACAGACTACAGGTCGTTCAGAAATCTCCAGGGAAGAGATTTGAATTGGGATTTGGATGAGATTTGTTTGCTAGCTCTGTAAGAAAGGATATCTTGTTAGACATTGCTTAGCAAGGTTCAAAAGGATTCAGATATCAGTCTGCAGCTGCCAGTTTTTTCTGTCTTTCTTTCTTTTCTTTCTTTCTCTCTCTTTTTTTTTCTTTTTTGTCGGTAGCTGTCAGGTGGGGGAATATGAGAGGACGTGTCCTTTTCCCTCCGTGAGGGGTTATGAATAGGAGGAGCTGTCTCTGATTTTACATTAGCATATGATACAGGAAACCCCATCTCTCCTTTGATGCTCAACGGTGTCAGAATATTAAGCAAAAGCTAGAATTTTAATGTGGACACAACCTGCATATCAGCACAAAAAAAAAAAATGCTGTCATTTTTTTATGAACTGCTGTCTTTAATTAATATTTGAAGTTAAGTAAACAACTGAGATGTATGACAGTTACATCAGTACATTAAACCACTGATTTTACAGATAATTTGTGCTTGTAACTTTTAGGGTTTTTTTTTTTTGTTTGTTTGTGTGGTTTTTTTTCAGTGCCTATGTTATGCAGTGAATCACATGTCTACTTTTTTTTTTTTTTGGTACTTTTTTTTATAAACCAAAGCAGTATGTATGATTTAGAACAGATTGTATCTGAGGATAAAGCTCCTGGAGACCTTACTCTGTTATCTTGTGTATTACATCACACAAAAAAACAAAACCAAAAAACAAAACGAAAAACAAAAACAACAACAACAACAACAACAACAGCAACAGCAACACACACACACACACAAAACTTTTCGATTTTTCTAGAATAGTTTTTATTTATCTGTTTTACAGAATTACAGAGATGGAAAAAAAGAGGAGCCACAGAGCTTAAGTTTTATGAATATTCAATCAGCAAAAAAAAAAAACAACGGATGGGTGTTTTGGTGAACAACAAAATTTCTGTTTTTCAAATGGAAGTGATTCTAAGCAGCACCGACACTCTCACTGTAGAGTCCACTGATATAGTACTGTCCATCTTTAGCTTGTTATCCACAGTCATTAAAAATATTTTTTTTTTTCCATTTCAAATCTAAATAATATATCTTGTTATTACAAATCATGGCACCCAGTGGGGTTAAGTTAATTAAGGAAATGCAGTGTTAACAGGTCACGCTGACCTTATCTGCAGAGTGGCTTTGTAAAACGTTTCCACTCTCTGTTGTGTGTGATATACTTAAACACCCCTCCATTATGAAAGGCAAAGAAACATTAAATGTCACAAATCAAAGCGTCGTCCCTTAGCAACTGGTGTTTGATTAGGTCCTGTATGCTTCTGCGAGACCTCTTCTTCTTATCCGCCTCGGCAATGATTGGGGGACTGTTTTTTTTTTTTTTTTTTTTGCCTTTGATGGTGCCTGCTAGGGCACGGCAAGCTCGCTTTTATCAACGTATGTTTTGATAATCTCAGCGGCTCCGCAGTCAAAGAGGCTCACAGCTGAATTGTCTCTAGCAGAGATAGGTGGAGACTGATGCTGATACTTCTGGCCGAGCCATGGCTGGAAGCCGTTCCTGATTAGTATGCGCCAGGATCCTGGAACCCATGGCCAGGTCTCCGCATTGACCTGGAGTTACCACGCATACCAAGTGCGCCCGAAAAGGTAAGGGAGGGAATGAAATGCGTTTGAAGAGCTTAGGGTCTCAGATCGAAGCCTGCATATCCAAGTCTTGGTCGAAAGTACTCTTTATCGTGATCCAGTCCACGGAACAGTGCACATCTGAGACCGGTTGACAGAAATCCGCTGCAAAATGACCCCTTATCATACATTTATCTTGCAACAGTGGATTTATACAATTCTAAATCACACGGTCACACAAACTACTTAGCGAGATAGAGGGTACGCTGACCGATTTGACATTATAGTTTAACAGTCGCGACGAGACATATGTTTCAGATCCTTCTTTTTCTTATGAACAATAAGGGAGATGACTGATACTGGTATATTCTAAGGCTCCTAAGTTTCTCGTTAGAGGAAAAATGGTCGTGCATAATATCAGTCATTTGTCAACCTGCCTCTCATCTGTGAAGATGGCTTTAAATAACCTTCATTACCACCGCGATTCGCCTCACTGCCTCACTGCCTCACTGCCTCGCTGCTTCCTTGACCTGTAAGCAGGATAAGTGTGGTATGGAGGACAACGAAAAAGCGTTTCCAGAAACAGATAGTACATTTCAGGTTTAAAGCACTGTTTGGTAGTAACAGAGGCTGAAAAGGCAACCAGTCTTTGGCAAGAACCTGGGGGTTTTTTTGTTTTTGTTTTTTTTTTTTTTTATTTTGTACCCCACTGCAGGCCCAAGGGCACACCAGAGGCATGTAAGACTATAACTCTAACATCTGCCGTGTTTGTGAGTCAGTGCCGTGCTTGGAGCTACCAGCAACCTGCCTGTACCAAACCATATTTAGATTGTAATTTTCTCTCAGATAACCTTGTTTCCTACTATCAGTGTCACTGTTCAGCAGCATCCTCAGGTCATTTTCAACACAGAGGGTCGGCTGAACACGCGGCACGATCCACACTAATGTTTCTGTTTACTGTAGGTATAAATAGAATACTGTTTTTATATAATCTCCAAGGCCAGTAATTATCATAACAAGTGAACTAAATATTTGCTTCCTGGTTAATTCTGTTTTTAAATGAAGGGGAAGTTTCTCCACAATGTCTACCCAGAGAAAAGTCAAGAAAGGCTAGAATAAGCAGATAATAATTTCTAGGCTCTGTGATGTTAATATGTCCTGACCAAATGATTTCTCATCTTCTTCTTGCCCGAATAGGCAGCCGTTTTGACATGAAGTATGCTGTCAAAGTCCAATATTATTCTAAATAATTACGAGAATGCTCAAATCATCATTGATGATTCAGCGCAGTATTGACTGAAGTTTGAAATTTATCATGGTGATCACATTCATTTAATCAACTTTACGAGGATTAACAGATCTTTGTTAAGAGGCTTCAGTAGACTGCGTGATTACCTGTGGCAGAAAAAAAAAATTCAGTGTGAAAGGCAATTAAAGGTATGAGAAATGGTTATGCAATGCTAGCTCTTCTCCAGAGCACCATACTCGTTTTATTAGCTTCTCCCTCATTCCTGCTTTGCTCCAAATTACTGCAGAAAGCACACTAAAAATTCATTTTCAAAATGCCGAACTTACAACGCCAGTGCTTTGCTATTACCTGCCTGTCCCATGCAAAAAGAGTGCTTTAATGTGTCAGCGACCTGAAAATTGGCAAGACTTGGCAGCACCAAAATAAGTCTTGTGTGAGCTCAATGATGTTTATTTTGTCTTTTATTTACAGCGCTCTGCAGAGCCGTGTACTCATGCATTCTAATTAATGCTGATCAGAAACATCATTAGTAAAGTGCTAATTAAACTAGGTTTGTTAAACATAAACAAAATAATCCCGGTGTGACTTTTATCTGTTTTTTGGGGGGGGTTTTTTTCGTATTCTGACATTTATCATTATGCATTCATGTTACTGAATGACTGAATGACATAGTCCATTGGCAAATTTTGGTTCCTATTTGATTTGTGATGTTTCTTTCATTGTCAGCAGAATAGAACCGAGAAGCAAACAAGTAAGGAGCATTGTCATGACAACATGTTGTTACGTAGAGATTATGGCAAGTGACCAGCTGAGTAAAGAAAAGAGCAAATGTTTTTGACATGTTCTTCCATGGCACGATGCTGTTTATTTCACATCTTCCCACACCTCTCCCATCACCTGTACAAGTTCTGTTTCGCAGAACTAATCAATCAGTTATGTAATTGTTTGTTAGACCTGGTTTCTGTTCATTAATCCTGTTTTCCTTTGTGTATAAATAGTCTTTGGTTTGCTCCGCTCATTGTATTCAGTTCATTCCGTTTGCTCTTTGAATGTGCTGAGTTCTGACTTCCTTCGTGTACGCAATTGTCTCCAGCATTCATCACCGTTGCTCGCCTGCCTTCAAGTACTTTTCTCCTTGCGTTCATCCTTGTCTTCTTCCAACCTTTGTAGTTCCTAACCTATGTTTAAAAATCACAAACAAATCCTGTTTCCCAGAGCCCTGACAAACCAACTCAGCTTTCATGAAATAAATGATTATTTCATTGCATTTCTGATAATCCATTTATCTGAAAAACTTTGGACATTGAGACACAATCTCTCACTGTGCTGGCCTTGAGTCTGAGTGGCATTGAAAACTGAGTGCCCTTAACCTTATTAGGCTGCTATGTTTTTCTGTTCTGATGGAATGGCTCTAAATGTTCCTCGCAAACTACCTCACACTTGGCCTCTAAACACTTCTCTTGAGCTGGTATTTAATAGCACCAACACCAAAATACTGTGTATAAAGTTTATAATATATAATGACTACTGAAAACAAAGAATTGTTTTGACAAACCTTGATAAGGATATTAAGAAGGAGGTGGTTAATACACACTTCATAATAGAATACATTACTTTGGGTATATTCCAACATGTACAAATATTGGTAAATAATAGTCCACTGGGTATTTTTAGTTCAGATTTATGAATGATATCAACATAAATATCCTACAAACATATGAACATTGAAAATGAACTATTTATTTATGACTTTAGAATGATGTCTTGTGCTTTTTAAGCAACTGAAATCTGCTTTATTAACAGTGTGCTTTTTAGGTAGTAAGTTGTATATGTAAAAAGGTTTCAGAAATCTGCTGTCAAATTAACAAATAGTTTGTGCAGTATTAGAGTCAGTTCATTATTAATAATCAAAATGATTATGAAGACTTATTGCTCTTTCATTTGTGTTTGCATACAGCACTGTTGAATGCAGCATACAGTATGTGTTTGCATACAGTACTGTTGAATGCTGTTGAATTTTGGCTTCCTTCCAGTTCCATAACCACACATTACAGCCAGTTTTGCAAAAAACCATTTGGGATTCAACCAGTCTTCTGTGGTGAAACAAAAGACCAAGATTCAGCATTTCCACATCAAGGAAGCGCAGTCAGGAGATTTCGCACGTCACAAGCAAACTCCCCTCTCATTAATTTAGTCTGCGTACCATGCGTTACCTGAACCTGCTCGCCGTGAAGCCATGGGAATTTTGGCCCCGTGTCTTTGGAAGAAAGGCTTAAATGATTGCTTTTCTGTTAGAGGTAACTGTTGACTATCGGCCAAATATAAAGATCTTATCTCTCTTTCTTCTTCTGAGGATTTAGACTGAGGTTTTTCAATAAACACAGAGCGCTTTCAGTTGAGTGAAAAGAGTACGACACAGAAGAGGATGTTCCTATAGAACTGTTCAAGGCAGATTTATAGAGACTGTTATTTGAACTTCGGTGCATGAGAAGCCTACAGTTATTGACACCGACCCAGAAGACCAGTTCATGAAAATGCTTGATATCGGATTTCCTGGCACAAGAACTGAGTGATATTATCACAAACATGGAATCTATATTTATATCTTTAAGCTCTTTTCAGAAAGAAGCAAAGGTGGGGCTATTTGAAAGAGCCACACTTTATAGTTTGCCCCTGGATATGGTTTTAATTAGATCACATATTGGTTAATGAGCCAGAAACCTCTCCCCATTATAGTCGTTTATGCCACTAAAATGAAGCCACTTAAATTGTGGTGATGTGTGTAAATTGCCGTTAATGTACCAGATAGACTACTATTCCAGGTGAATGTTTTGCTCTCAGCCTAATCTAGACCAGGGTCAGTCAATACAGAACGAATGATTCTCTTATGGGATTCAATGTCCTCTCATAAGACCATGGCTACCATTACCTCTTTGATATATAAATTCTGTAATTATTTGCTTCACTGACATATGCATGCGTGCATGTCTGTGTGTGTGAGAGAAAGAGAAAGAGAAAGAGAAAGAAAAAGAGAAAGAAAAAGAGATAGAGAAAGAGAAAGAGAAAGAGAAAGAGAAAGAGAAGAGTTTATTTCTCCCAAAAGGAACCAGAGGATGCCTCTTCAAAGAGTGGTTGAAATGACATATATTTTATGTATATTGCTTTGTTGTTTGTTTATTTGTGTCTTCAATTATTTACACACACATTGCATACTTAGGAAAATGTCTGTTTTCTTAGATAAGGAAACCCAACTTAGTTTTACCTTAAATACAGCCTTACAAAAACCCTAAAATGACATGGAGAAGGGTACAGTTATATAAGAAAATAAGTTTCATGACACTATCCTATGGGAATTAAGAGGAAAATACAGATCAATACTATTTAAGATCTATGTTTTTTGCAGCAAATTATTTCAGGCAGTGGAAAACATTTTTACTGACTAAAGAAATTGTCCTTCACAAAATGAATTTGTATTTTTTTTTTTGTTTGACCAATTCATAATTCTTTTCACACAAAAACTTTTTCTTTTTTTTCCTCCAAAATGAGGGACCTCCTCGACCTGGTTCCATCTCGAGAATGTAGTCTTACAATAAAACCTCGTAAAGCGTGTAACAAGCACTTCTCAATCATTCATGCACTTTGACTAAGCTCTCAAGACCAAATGCGACTTTAAACTGCCAATGCATTAGGCACAATGCCATCAAATTGTTTGGATTCAGTAGAGCTTTCTCAATCACATCTTTACCCTCATTCCAGAATGTGCTCAAATCAATGTGTTTCATCCCTCTAAAGGCACGGTTGGTGTCTCTGACATGCACGTACGTTACACACCTGCATCTATGCGCAAAAATCCATAACATGTGTCCTCAATTACATAAATAATGGTTCCAACAGCAAGGCAAGAGTAGACAGTTGATTTGATTTCATAGACTACACTAGATTGCCTCCTGTCTTTCCTGATTTGTATTTGAATGTGTCCAAGAATTGTATGGCAAGAAGTATCTCCCACTAGGTGACAAAGATAGATAGATAGATAGATAGATAGATAGATAGATAGATAGATAGATAGATAGATAGACAGATAGATAGATAGATAGATTTGAAAAAAATAAAAACATTTCAATCCTCACATTATGTGTGCCTAAATTTAGGAACGCAGCCAACAGAAGGCAGAAAGAAAAAAAAAAAACCGAGAGAGGGAAAAAAAATGTCATTTAGCCGCAGTGGACAGCACTGAGACAAATGAGGCACTTATTCTTTAGATGCCGAGTTTCCTCTTATTATTTTAATGTCTGGGCACATCTGCCACTATATAGATTGGATAAGTCTACCACCCACTCCATGGTTTTCCACCTCTCACTGTCACTGTGTCTGGAGCTACGGTATAAGATAATCAGTCTAAGTACTAACACCTCCCCAATGTCTCCACCTACTTATTTTATCGTACCCCTGGGAGCAGGAGTTCTCAACATTGTCCACTTCCCTCCGTGGTTAAGCTCAAGATCTTCCTATAGTCTTTGCCCTCTTGCGAGCATCCCCATTGTTTGTGTGAGGCAGAGGCCAGACAGATATAAATCGACCCGGTGGTTAATTAGGAATGATTGGCTGCTGTTCAAACCCCAGGAGCTTTCATTAATACTGGGGCAGATGCAATAGTCATTAGAGTCATCCCTCAGATGAAAAGTGGGAATCCGCAAGCAAAAGGAGAGAGATGACAGGCCATGTCTTATTCCGTCTGATCTCCTAGGTGTTTTTTTTTAATAAAAATGAACTGCTCTTCTTCTTCCTCTTCTTCTTCTTCTTCTTCATCGCTTGTCAGCATTTCAGCCCGAACAAATTTTTGTTGATAGTGTAAATGTTTATCCTTTCATTCCACCATATCCAGTAATTAGATTTCTTTTTCTTTTTGTTTTTCTTTTTTTGTGTGTGAGGAGCACAAGTGCCAAAAAATATTTCACGATATTTCTAAACAGACCGTCGTGCTGAAAGGAGCCGGTGTCCTACACAGAGCCCTTTGCCTTCGGAGTGTCCCCGGGATGATGAAGCGGAGCCTTCATGTGCCACCTTGTCTCCACTGTCATCGTTATCCATTAGACTGATCAATGACAAAAGAATGATGTCTGTCTCGCAACAGCCAAAGGCAGGTCTCTTCATTGTGAGTACCATTTGGGACAAACCATGTGTAGGCTGAGATATCTTTTCCATGTGTGATAGGGTACCCCTTTAAGAGAACATCGTGCTCCTTTGAGTTTGTGGGGGCAGGCCAGTTAATGGTGTATGTGAGTTTTCACTTTGAGTTTGCCAGTTCGTTGGGGAAATATCATTGCAGTTTTGAGGGAAGTCCCGATAGGTTTGCATTCTGTACTTTCCGACATTTTTTTTAGCACTGACTGCCACAGTATTTTAACGTTCCTGTCCTTATTTGTGATTATTTTGGCTGGCGCACATATACCTGGAACTGTGCCTGAAAGATAATGTCCAAGTGTGGCCTACATCAAAGAAGTTCTCAGCTGATGGTCTGTTTAGGGGTTTCTGCTTTCTGGCTCTTTCCCTGTGCAACTGCTGCTTGGTTCACTCCGGTGCTATGAGAGCACTGGACATTGTTGCGCTTACATCTTATGGGTGATTTAGTTTCACTTTAGGTATTTTTTCTGTCATCATTCTCTTGTGGTTGGACTTTCTCGTGGGGATTTGCTCGGCCTCTGTTATCGTTCGCCTGTGTTTATGCCTGCGGTGTCCTCTCTGAGGTTACGACTTAAGGAGGAGGTTTTGTTTTATTTTTATCTTGTTAACTTTGTGTTTGAATCAATTTGACCTGCATTTCACGGATTCCGTAACATTCGGATAGACCAGCATTTCCATTGCACTCATTATGTGAAAACTTGCTGTTGTGGCAATCTGTGTAATCTGTGTATATGTGAGTTTTTTTTATTTGGTTATTTTGAGGTTTCTATTTATTTTTATTTCTCTAGTTTTGTTGTGTTTTGGTACATCGCTACTTGCATTTCTGTTTATGTCATCTCCTTTATCGAGTGCTTATTTGTGGTTGGCCACAAACTATTTATCAGACAGTGCAATATTTTTGGGCCAAATGGCCAAAGTGCAGTTGGTTTTATCCTGCTGATAAGTCTGTGAATGGAGTTGTTACTTGTTGTTACTAGTAATTTGTCTTTTTTTTTTTTTTTGGTTTACGATGGTTTGATCGACAGCAATTCTGCCAATGTTGAGACACACAGTCCTGCTTGTGAGGGGTCCATGTGAGCACATGACAGTATGCAGAGAAATCTTACCTGGGCTGCTGGGATTAACACATCATATGACACTGTTGGTGTTTGTGAATGTGAGTGGGTTTGCAAGGTGTTGCACAGTGGCACAAGATAATTGCTAGAGTACTCAAATCACCTCCAGGCCGCCTTTACACGCTGTGTCGGAGCTCTCCGCCGCTGAATAACGATTATCATAGTGAGTGTCAGTCTTTCTTTTTTTGAAAGACAAGCTTGATACTTATAAATTTTACTTTTATGTGCATGTACATTTCATTTTATTACATTAATAAAGACTTTCTCCCCTAGTTTGTGGATTATTAAGAGTATTTTTTCAATAAATAATTAAATGTTGTTGTCTGGGAACTCTTGTTTCTACTTGTTGTCTTTCTCATTTGGTTGGAAAGCTTGTGACTGGGGAATCCCTAGACCACCTTTCCGTTTATTTTCCGTCTTGAAGAAAAAGTAATTCCCTGGGCGAAACCCCCACAGAATGGCATAGCCCCGTAAGGTCATGCGAAAACGCACTGGCAGTGACAATCATTGCCATGGGTCATTTCTTTACCTTAAGTGTATCCATCAGAATATAGCTCTTGCTATGTGTTTGTTTTTGGAGAATGTTTGTTTTTTTGGAAATGTGTGTTTGGATATCTGTGAATAGAATTTCATATGTCTGTGAATGATGAATGCCGAGTTTGTTGAATTTTTCATGAGATGAGGTATGTGTCATCCCTGGCATTGATTATGCAATGCAGAGAAGGTCTAGAGGCATAAGGAAGACTCAGAATTTTTTTTTTTTTTAAACCTGATTTGAAATGCCAAGAATTTCCCCATAAAATTGCTCTGATTAAAACTCTCTCTGAGTCAGCCTTTTGTTTTCCTCTCCTGCTGTCTTCACAATCATTTATTGATTCACAGATCGCTTAATGAACAGATTCATGTTCATGACTGGCTGAAACTCATCATCTATTCAGTTACTCATATTCGTCGATGCGTTTATTTGACCAGTCGGTGAGTCATCATTAATTGCTGGAGGTGCTCTATGTGACGGCTCAACCCCTGCCGGGCAATGTGATTGGCATGTCCTTTTGCTCAAGCTGCAAAGTGAAATGTTACTTGTTTTCAGCTGTAGTTTTTTTTGTTTTTTTTGTTTTTTGTACCTGCCTATCTCTAACAGCAACTGCGAGAGATCATTATGCACCTATTGAATTTTATTCAGCAATAAACCTCCTGCTGCTCTCCCCCTCAGCCAAGAAAATGGAATGCTACAGTCACCATGAGAAACAAGTGGATCAGGGTTTTTTGTTTTTTCTCTGCCTGTTTCCCCCTTCTCTGTGGGTGTCTGTAAATTCAGGGAGCTAAGAGATAGAGAGATTCCACCAGGACATGATGAAAACATTTGACAGCTTCGGAGTTTGATTACATTCTGACGCACTATTCATCCTGGTCTGTCAGGACTGTGCATTGAGAGCTGTTCTCAGGGAGAGAGAGAGAGAGAAAGAGAGAGAGAGAGAGAGAGAGAGAGAGAAAGTGAACAGCACCAACCTGCATGAATGTGCAGGTTCAGCTTTGTCCTTCAGCATCCCCGTACTTGAATTCAAGCTCTCTCATTTTCACCTCTGTGCTTTCAAACTGCAGACTTGCTTTAACGGAAAAAAAAGAGAGAAAGAAAAAGAAAAAAAAGTCATGCGTCTGGGTGTCAGAGTTGCTTCATTAGCCTTTTCATATCAACTTTAGCCTCTAATTTCCATAATGAATGAGACCGTGAACCGCCTTTTTAGTGAAACATCTTATGATCCAGCTGCCCTTAGCCTGCTAGGAATTATTTATAATCTGCTTTCAGCCACTGAATGGTAATAGCCAGTATGCAAATATAAGGCGCAGACTGGCTGCTCACATTTAGCTCTGTCCGTGTCATCCTGACAGCACGCTGACAATAGGTGGGACAAAAGCTCATCTGTTGATTGATGCCTTCACAGTATTGCCGGTGGTATTGTCCCTGTTTTCCTGTATGCAAATGTTCTAGTCTCATCACTCAGTGCCGAGCCAAGGTGACTCAGACTGCTTGTCTTCCTCCTCTTATTCAAGTGTTTGTTTTTCTCCTCTAAGTTTTGGAGAAGGACTTTTTTTTTTTCCTTCTCATTATTCCCAGAATACGTAGACTGCAGATGCCCGTTTTTTTGTTGTTTTTTTTTTTTAAAGCATTTGCTGCATTAAATAAATTATGGATTATGTTCCAGCATACGTGTATGTCTGTTTATGTATGCTTGTGTTTTACTGTGTATGGGAGCAGATACACCTCTTTTACTCTGAAATGTGTTGAGGCATGTGAAGGACAGGTTATTTTAATATTTTATATTGTGAAACCTTTTCCTTTAGATAGGGGGGAAAAAAAATAATTAAAAGAGGAAGCATTGAGAATGCTAATCAATTGGACAAGATCAAACTGATCAGCATGAAGCAAAACTGTGGTAATTATGGCATTATCCAATCAATTATAAGGAAATAATTTAATTCTCGCAGGTGCATAGGCCCATTTATTTTGCTCTTATTAAATGTGGCTGGCTGCTCGCATGACTTGACAGCATTCATATTTATATATTACTGGTTTGTCTTCTCATCGTGTAATTTATACTAGCAGTATTATTTCCTTTGAAAACTCATCTCCTCTGATAAGGAGTCTCTGTGGGTTTCATCCGTAGAAGATTACTAATTAAAAACAAAAGCACCAGGGTCTCTTCTCTTCCCTCTTAGAAAGGAGATATATGTATACTTGGAGAGATAGAGAGAGAGAGAGAGAGAGAGAGAGAGAGAGACAGCAGACAGACAGAGAGTCTAGTCCACTTCTGTTGATTAATGACGTTGCATCAACTTCTCTCTCTCCTTCACTGATCATAAACACCCTCTGATTATCCTGCTGACAATGGCTACAAATATTTGGGGCTCATTTCTCTGATAGATTAGCTGAGTTCCAGGCTCCTGCCGTAATGTCAGAGAAGAAAGTGGCTGTCATAGGACAGAATGAATGACACTGTACTTCAGCTTGAACGTCTGGGCTTACTTCATCTGTTTTAAGAACAAAATTTTGATTAAGGCCCATGCACCACGGCAATAACATCACATTTTGTGGGCCGTGGAGACATTTTTACTTGCTAGACTGACAGGCTGCAGAGGTCAAACTGACCTGCATTGCCACTGCTAAAAAAAAAAAAAAAAAAAATTTTTGTCTCACACACACAGAAGAGGAGGCGGTACGGGTTAGCTCAGGACCATCCACTTTGCTCGTTCATCTGGGAAACGAAATCCATGAGAGCAGTAAAACGTGGAGGAAATATTTCCACGTCGTTTTGTTTCCCCGACGCTGAATCACCACACCGCACTGTAATTACTCCGGCAGAAATGTGCTGGTGGTTAATGAAACCTTATGAGGGAGAGTAGGGCAGGGAATGGTCTGGGTAATTGCATCTCGTTTGTGCCAGGGAGGGAGAGAGAGAGAAAGCGAAAGGGAGAGAAAATGAGAGACCAGAAGAGGACTAGGGGAGGCACTTGTAATGTCCTGTGAGGGCAGCAGTATCTCTCACTTACTGAACTATTAATGAACAGGACACAGTCATTTTCTTTCTTCTCTTTGACTGGGAGTAGTCAAGTGTGAGTGAGTGGGCATGGCGGTGGATATGAGATGAGGTCTGGACAGAGAAAAAGCCTGAGTTAGGATCTCGTTATCCAGCCGCATTCCTGCATTGTCAAGCGGCGCAGAGACAATGGCGGTTAAAAAAATCTCGAGGTCATCGCATTTTCAGAGGGTCACTTCCTCCCTCTCTGGTGAGTCCGTGCTGTTCTTCAAACCCTTGCTAAAAAAAAAAAAAAAAAAGAAGTTCCAGCGTGTGTCAAGAGAACCTCATAATAGGGCATCAGTAGCTGGTATGCAACCAGAGGCAATGACGTGACCCACTCCCACTCTGCGTTCCCTGACGTGTACAGCTGTGGCCTGCATGGAAAATTACCCACGTGTTGAGTGCAAGAAAAAACAACAACGAAAAAAAAACCCACTGTTTTTCCAGAAAATGCATCATACAATTTTTTTTTTTTTTTTTAATGATGAATACTTGCTCGTAAAATTACAATATGGAACTTCAATTTATGCGATCTCATCTAAACGCAGTTTCCAACACACACACACACACAAAATAAAATCCAGGAACTGAACTGGAACTGGAACTGAAACCTATAAGAGCGTGGTAAAGGGCGCTGAGGTGGTGCAGTAGGAAAGACAGTAGTCCAGTACTGTGGAGAACTGGGCTCGTGTGGTGGTAGTGGTGCTTGAAGCTTGGCTAGACAGACACAATTATCAGTGTCTGAGGGTAGGAGGCTGTTGAGGATATTTCCACCCAATTGGAACAACAGTAATTCCTGCTGGTTGGTCAGGGTTGCCAGATTGGCAGTGGACTGATCTGAGGAGCATAGTGTATACCCTGATTTGCATTATGGTTTGCCAGAAAATACAAAATTTTTTACAAAATATGTACTTATTATTTTAGGATTTGAACACTATATATATACAGAAAGAGAGAGAGAGAGAGAGAGAGATGTGTATATTTTGCGGTTTTGACAGGTTAATTAAATCTAAGGCATTTTAGTTTTTGAAATTTGTCACTTTATGGTTTTTGGTTGGCACCCCTGCCTCCATGCTTTGGACCGATCATCGCTGATGTACCAGTAATTCAAATAAATAAATACAATACAATATAATCCAATAAAATGAAACACAATACAAACCAACAGGATGTGAGTTACTGCTACGTTTGCCTCACTGCTATCGAATGCATCCCTCCATTCTTTTCGCTTTCCTTCCTTTCTTTCACCCCCCCCCCCCTCTCTCTCTTCCTTACAGTCTCAGAGTTACTGTGGGCAGGGTTAGACATTACTATGTATGGCCTGTGGAGGTGAAGCACAGGGCTTGTAAGATGTGAAGTACAGCCAACAGGTAAACTTTCCTCCTGTCTTGCTTGGCACTTGTTTCTGGCCTCCCACTCAGTAAAGGGGTCGCTCTCCTCCCTGCATCCATCCTGACTTGGCATGAGCACTCCAGCTCT